>NC_092814.1:379712652-379942652 GCF_023375885.2 Dermacentor andersoni | reverse complement strand
AAACTTTTTCCCCTTTTATCAAGCTGTATCTTCGCATTTGTATATTCCATTGTATCTTCGCATTTCTAATGTACGAAGGCGAGTAAAATGAAAGTGAGCCAACCCACCCCGCGCAATAGTTGTTCGGTCCATTAGCTGCGAGGCATGCACGTGACACAGAGGCATCTCACTATTACAAAAGTCACACGCAGGTGTGGGTATCAAGGTTGTTTGATGCACTCATGCAATAGGTTGAACATGGTTTCGCGACATAATGGACGCTCTAGAAGTTGAGCAGCGTGGTGCCCTGAGGTTTTTGACAGCTGAAGGTATTTCCCAAAAAGAAATTAGTCGCCATATGGCTGCCGTGTACGTTGAACATTGCATTAATTGGCCACTGTGAAGCGTTCGAGCAAACGATTCAAAGAAGGACGTGAAAGTTGCAAAGACGATCCAAGACCGGGCCAAAGCCATCGTGCAATCAAACCTAACAAAACAGCAAAGGTTGATGAGCTGATGAGACAAGAACTGAAGATAAGCATCGATGAACTGGCAGAGCGTGTGAACATCAGTCACGGTTCGGTTCACGCCATAATTCATGAACATCTCGGTTATCCGCTCTTGTGTGCGCAATGGTTGCCCAAGATTTTGATCTACGGCCAGAAGACGGAGAAGTTCCGCGCTGCCTTGACTCATCTGATCCGGTATCACAATAAGAGGGACGACTTCTTGTCTCCAATTGTGATCGGGCACGAACCATGGTGCCACTTCTACGAACCTCAAACACAACAGCAAAGCTTACAGTGGAAACATTCGAATTCCCCACCTCCAAGGAAGGAAAGGCCGTCATTTCCGCCGGAAAGGTGTTGTTCACTTTTTTTTTTCAATCGTCAGGGGCCACTACTGATAGAATTTGCTAAATCTTGAGAGACTATCAATTTGTTTCGTTATTGTAAAACGCCAGATCGGCTGCGTGTCACAATCAAGAACAAAATACGTGAAAAATTGACGAATGGGGTCATCTTGTTCCACGACAATGCTGTCCCAACGTCGCTTATGTGATTAATACAAAACTGTCAATGTTCAAGTGAAAAACGCTGCAACATCCGTCATACAGCTCAGACCTGTCGCCTTGCGACTTCCACTTTTTGGAGCATTTGAAAAAACAGCTCAAGCAAACCAGATTCATGTCGGATGATGACGTGAAAGAGTCAGGTGCAGACTTTTTGAAGCAGCAACCCCAGAAATTTAATGAGAGGGGAATCACGCTGCTCCTTAGTCAATGGGACAAATGTCTAAATGCTCATGGAGACTACTTTTAAATGAAGTACCCCGTTTGTCATATATTCGCATTGGTTCACGTTCATTTGACTCACCCTCGTTTATTTTGCAGAACTCCTGCTTTTTATACGTGCTCTCTGTTGCGGCTATAATTTCGGTGCAATTGCTCACGCTACGCGACCGGTGACAGCTGCTCCAGCGTAATACATTGGAACAAATGACAGCATCATTGAGATTTTTCACTGGCCGTTGCATATGTACAAGAATCTAAACAAGTTTCTTGCATGACAAAGTTTCATTACAATATTTGTCCGCAGGTTGTTAATTTCATGGCCTTTACATTTTTTATATCAGCGGCATGCACTGCCTTGCTGGTTTCGGACTGATATAGTTCTAAAGTTCGTGTGATATTTTATTTACTTATTAAATAGAGAAAAAAACATGGAAGCATTGATATCGGTTATTTTGGGCACAATTTTTGGCACAATTTTTGGCACATACAAGTATTTTCTTTTATGAAAAAATACATATTCGACTTATTCTGACAGTGCGTAGCGTTCAACAATTCGTTTGCAGCATCTTTAGCAATGACAATGCAGTTATTATTCATGTATTTGGTCCCCAAACAAATTGTTTAAGAGGAAGCTTTAGCTCGCGCCCAACTCCGACGCGGCTTATTCAAGTACATGTAAAACGCAGAAACGCTTTTCTGTGATAACCCCCGGATCGTTTTTAATGAAATTTGTTGCATTTGCGAGAGAAAGTTAAATTCTAGTATCTGTTGGAAGTGAAATTTCGATTTAGGGCCTGAACATTGTTTAACTATATTAAAAATTCGAAATTCCCCCCCCCCCAAAAAAAAAGAAAAAAAAATAGAAGCACGACGTTTACAAACTAATAGCTCTGCATCAAGCACACATGTCACTGTTCAGCAAACGGCATCTATTATAACAGTCAAAGCGGACAAATTTGGTGGGTCAATTCGTATCCTACGTGAATTGGTTACGTTGTGTACAAGGATTCTGCGAAAGCCTTATTTCCATAATGCTAAGTTTCTTGAGATTCACGTGTAACATAGAAATTTTGTCCGCTGTAGATGTACTATTAGGTGCAATTCACAGAATTGTGATATCATTTTTCATTGCTGAGTTACATAGTTTTAAACTTGATAGTTTAGATTTCTTAACATTTGCTATTTTGGTGAATTTTTAATAAAGAATTGACAAACTAAACGGAAAATTTGAAACCAACAGTCACTAGAATTTAAGTTTTTCTCTTAAATGCAACAAACCTCGTCAAATTTGGTGCATTGGTTGCCGTGAAAAATGAATTCTTCATTTACATGTATTTAGATACGAGCACCCAAGCTAAGGCTTCCTCTTAAGGAGGAGACCGAGCTGCAATGTGAGCACCCTCCGAAGGAAATTTCTGGCTACGCCACTGCACAGCGTGTGCCCTTGTCGCAAATGAATGAGGTAGGCGCGCCACGTATAGCATCGGCAGATCGGCTTAAGGTTGACCTCTTCAGGTTCTGAATGGTATATGGTGTGGCCTATACTTGTTTCACGTCTGTGATATGCCATAATTTGGTGACTTCGGTCCACTTGTTGCAGCTGGTAGACATGTGCTGCCGCTCGTTTGAATAGTTGTTTGGCGATCTTGCTCGAACATGGTCCATGTCCTTTGCATCGTATTGTGTGGCGTCGCCATTGAAGTCCTTGGCGTATGCCCAGTCTTGATCGCTGCCAAAGTCGTCCTCGCCGCCGTTTCTTGCTGGGACAATCTCGTATTCGTTGAGTTCGGCTTGGGTTCAGTAGGCTGGTGCGTTGACGCCTTTGTTGTCGTCGGATCTGTGCTTTCGGCAATGCTCTCTGTCGCCGTCTGCTTCGAAGTTGTCTTCTGGGTCGCTGAAGTTGTTCTTTACGTTGCGGATGTTGATTTTTGTGATGTTGCGACAGTTTTTGAGGTAGCGTATCTATCGGAATATGCCTTTGATTGCTGGCGCTAATTGACGTAAAGATGAATGAGTAGCGTGTACACTGCTTCTTTTTGTGAGGTTTGTCTGGTGGCGAGTGCAGTATGGTGTGCAGCCTTCTCAGAAGGCTCTTCCGAGGCTGCCGCAACGACGTGACGAATGGGCGCTTCGGCAATTTCACAGTGCGTGATGCTGCTTTGCGCGTGCGACGCTTCTGCACTGGCAGCGTCTTGTTGAGGTGTAGTGCGCAGAAGAAGGCTTGCGAGTCGCAAAGCTGCTAGATCTCTAGATGTATATGGCTCCAAATTGTCTTCGCCTTGAAGGTATGTGCGTTGGCGCTGGTACTTGCATTCTGATTTCGTCCTGGCAGTAAAGAAGTTGACTTCGTTTTATCAGAATAATTAACAGCTGCGCTTGAGATAGGGCGTTGTGTGACAGCCGTTGAAGTGTCACGTGACGAGAAACCCGGTGGCAGGCCGCGCGTACAAGACAACGGTGTGAGCGCGTCAAATGTCGAGAGCGTAGATGGTGAAGATGGTTCCGCGATCGTCATCATTATGCAAGGCATGTGTTTGTGCGTCCTCTTTCTCTCTGGTCATACGTGCCTTTGGTTGGAATCGATGATGATTGCTACGTGGAGACTGTGGGTGACTGCGGCGACCCAGCTGTAATGTTTCCAGCTATTGGATAATCAGAGAGTTTTCAGCGTATACCTTAAATCGCCTGATCATCTTTTCCTTGATTTTCTCCCTCGATTCATCGTTATCGAATATGTGCGTTCGGTAGAAGCGAAATGCCTCACCGGTACCGTAATCATTGAAGTAGGCGACCATATCCCTTTCCGATCATGATGCAGAGCATGCGTGGAGCTCGAAGAGGCGAAAGCAGTCGGGTACATCGTCGGCTGATCCGGTGTACTTGGGTGTGTCCAAGGCTTGCGGTGATGCGGTCATGATTCTTGTGGAGCTGTGCGCTCGGGGTCCACGGCGTGGTGTTGAGTACTTGCATGATGGGGTGGCTACCAAGTCTTTATCCTCTCGGCATATGTGGCGCGAGCGGGAGGTTTCGAACGTAGAACAGCATGGTGATGACGATGAACCTCTGTCATGGCTCGCACCCACTAAGGGGGATAGGCCAAGAATCGAACGGCAGAAGGTAGCTAGTGAAAATTCTTATTTGAAGACGATAAACGTGAAATAAAAGAAATACAAAAAAGGAGATGATGCAATAACTAGACAAGTATGCGAGCGAGCAGTCAGACTAACTTAAATGTGAAAGTTAAAGAGACCCTGAAACGATTTTGACGATTTTCTACAAACGTACTGAGCCGTTAGAGTAAGTTCTTATGATCATTAATTGACACATCTAAGTGCTCCGCGTAAAGCGTGTAATTTATTATAAGGTTTTAAAAATGCGCATCGCTGCCGATCGCAGCACACTGCTTGGCGGAATTTTAAGCCGCCCCTACCCATATGACGGAAATCACCCATATGACGTCAGTGGGGCGAGCTATCCGATTGGCTGACTAGGGCGCCTGATCGATAATTTTTCTAACTTTATGGTAAACAAATGATGTTCGTAATACTTGGAATGTTAGTTAATTTGTTCCTATAAAAAGAAAGTAACAGAAAGAGAATGCACAAGAACAATTTCTCCACTACACTTAAGCACTTCCGGCACACATCAAGCGTCGTCTGCTTGTGTTACACCGTGCTCCGTCTTTGACGAGAGCTCCGCCGTCAGTGTCGGTCTGTCTTTTCGCGAGCGCTATGATTCGACTTCGTTGCGTTGTGGACTGCAAACGTAGCGACTGGCAATATGTCAAGCTGCGACATAGTGTCCCTCTGCAAGCCAGTAGACGAGCGGACTGGCTGCAGCGCATCGGACTGCCGCTATCCGATCGGCGCCAGGATTTGCGCGATTGCGGCCGTCACTGTACACCGGAAGATTACTAACGCAATAGCGTTTCGCGAGTCCAGTATTAGGGTATACGCAAGCGCAAGGGGACAGGGCCTAGCCGTGTCCCCTTGCGTGTCGTTTCAGGGGATCAACAGAAGCGCAAATGTGAATGGTCTGCACGGTGCAGCCAACTGGTGGCATAGAGCTCAACCCCACACAGTAGCAGTAACAAAATGTATTCTTCTTTGCTGCTGGTGTAAATTTTTCGCACGAGTGTAATCGTTAACACGTTGTTTTTGTATATGTTTAAAATGTTTTACACTTGGTTAGAGCAATATTAGCTCTTTCTCTGGCTGGTTAAGCTCTGCGCCACGGGTGGCTGTATCGTGGAGACCGATCAGGCAGCTCACGTACGTCTACGCTAAAGTTCCTTCATCAGCTTGAGTTTATGCCTCCACCGTCCCTTCGAAACGTTCAGCTAGTGTGTTCGGCGCTACGACAGAATGCTTGCAACGCACGCTGCTTCGATAGCTCTCGTTTGGGGTGGTTGGCCAAGCAGCTGGCGGAGAGGTTTCTAGCGGGCGGGCTCCAAAACAACCGGAAGTGGACGATGTGACGTCGTATCGTGACGCAGAACCAGTGAAGGTGGAGCTTAGCCCCGATCGCTCGGCGAGCGAGTTGAGGAAGAAAAGCATGGCTAGGGAGGAGGGTAAGTTGTAATCGCTTTTAGCTCCATTAATAGGTAACGCTTCACTTAAATTGTGGTGCGAATGTTCTACTTAAGCTGTACCCTACGCGTCTACAAAATTTCTCCGAACCGTTTCAGGGGCCCTTTAAAAGAGAGTACACTCAAGGAGAAATTAATGCTGATAAAAATTTAGAGAAACCAATTTAGGCGAAATGAATACAGATTTGATATCTATAATAAAGACATAATAATTAGCAGTGAATCGTTTTGTTTCAGTCAAATAATCAAATACTGCGGACACACGTTTCTGTAACTGTATCCTAGTGTCGAGGCCTCAAACAATAATAATACTGGTATACTTAACCCTAATCCAATTTTGCAGAGTGAAGCTTCGAGTAACATCTTTCTCTGGTGTGAATATCGTCTACATGAAAATGGTCGCCCGAACACTGCCTTTCTTCTATGTCATCCTCTCCTTTAAGCCAAAGTTCACCGTACCGCCCTTGTGCGGTTCGTCACCCCCTACCCCATATATATATATATATATATATATATATATATTTGAGAGAGATATATCGTGTATAATGCACTTATTCCTTATCTGTACATTGGCATCAGCGGCATGCCATTAGGCGCATGTGTGTGTGATAATCATCATCGTGGGCTGCGCTGCACCTTCGCAGAGCCCCTTGGTCCGAATGAGAGGTTGTATGTACTACAGTTGCAATATACGCATATATTTCGGTAGGAATGGCTATATGGGGTAAATAATGTGAAAGTATCGGCTATTGCTTATTGCTTTTCAGGCGGAACCGCGCTAAAGACACGAAAACAGGCGAAAGCACATGAAAAACGGCACGTAGCGCATTCTATCAACTGGTTTAATATTGCGACACGCAAACAACAGTCGGCGAAGGGATAAAAAAAGTGATAAAAAGTTAGGGCAGAAACTCCTCCTTGGGGAATCCTCATTTAGTGCGTGGCATTCTTCGTAATCGTTACTTATGAAGCCTATACTCTGCCCTTGAAACCAAGAGTGCTGTAGTTTAAAAGATAAGTAATTCCAAAGAATACTACGCAGACTTTCACGATCTCCCCAGTAAATTCGTTTTTAACAGCAATCTTGTCTAGTAAATGAAAGAAATTATATATATAGAGAGAGAAAGAAACGTTTATTATACGAAACAGTGTCCCGAGCGAAACCGGGTATTAACCTAAGGTCGGGAGGCTCCTTAGTTCAGGAACGCTCTGGCTTCGACTGCCCTCAGGGCCCTGGCGACGAGTTGTCGTTGGTCTTCCAGGTCCCCCAGGGGTAGCTTGGCCTCCCACGTTTCGAATAGGTGGTTTGCTTCTATTGCTCGTTTTGCTATTGCTCGTTATGCTCGTATTGCTCGCCTCCGCCTCTTCTGTCGCGGGTCTGAGAGCGCGTGGGGAGAGGGGAGCCTGGCTGAAGTGCTCGCGGGCAGCGGCGTGGGCCGCTTCGTTCCCCTCTAGTCACTCTTGTCCGGGTACCCACGTTGCGCAAGTGTACGGGAGCGGAGTGCTTCGTCTTTTTAGTATCTTGAGTGCATCGGCCAAGATGCGGCCCCTCAAGAAGTTTCTGCAGGCGGCCCGAGAGTCGGTGAACATAACCGCTGCGTCTGTGCATATGGTGGTGGCGAGAGCGATTGCCGCTTCTTCAGCCGTTTCCGGGTTGCATGCCTTGATGGTTCCCGATGCTAGCTCGGAGCCTTGGGAGTCTACGACGCTGAGAGCGTACGCGTTTCGATGCGGATACTTGGCCGCGTCGGTGTAGCGGGCATTCGGGTAGTGCTTTAAACTTCGTTTGATGGCGTTGGCTTTAGCCTGCCTTCTACACTTGTGGTATACGGGATGCATGTTGAGCGGGACACGTGTGATGCAAATGAACTCTCGAACGTCCGGTGGTATTCGCTCTTTCTTGTTCGTGTCTGCAACATACGTCTCGCTGTAGTTTAGGTGTCGGAGTACTGATCTCCCTGTGGGCGTGAGCTTGAGTCGTTCCAGCTGGCTGTTCTTGTGCGTTTCGGCGAGCTCTTGCCACGTGTTGTGGACGCCCATCTTAAGGAGACGTGAAGTAGAAGCCATGACGGGGAGTCCCAGGGCGACTTTGATTGCCTTCCTTATCATGATGTTGAGCTTTTCTATTTCAGCGTTCTTTAAAGCCAGGTACGGCGTGCCGTATGTGATGCCGCTGGTGAGCAGTGCTTGTATTATTCTTAGAGTGTCTTGCTCCTTGAGCCCGCTTCTTTGGCTTGAGATCCTCTTGACGAGGTGCGTGAGTTGCGAAAGGGTGCGTTCTAGTCTCGGTAGGCTGGCAGCTCCCGATCCGTCATTGTGAATGTGGAGTCCAAGTATTCGCATGGTGTCGACTTTCGGGATTGTTGTCCCGTTGAGTGTTATGCTGGGGTCGGGCTCTTCGTAGTTGGGTGGTCGTCGGCCTCTCGTTCTTGCTTTCAGGACGAGGTGCTCAGACTTCTCTGTGGCGCAGCGGAGGCCGCAGTTTCGGAGATAGCTTTCGATGGTGTCGACGGCTTCTTGTAAGCTACTTTCTTGCCTTCCAACGTTCGTAGCTCTGGTACAGAGCGTGTTGTCATCAGCATATATCGTGTGACGCAGATATGGTATGGTGTCGAGGAGTGGGGGTAGCTTGATCATAGCTACGTTAAAGAGTAGCGGTGAAATGACCGACCCTTTCGGGGTGCCTCTGTTTGGAAGTAGGAAGCTTTCACTGCGGATGTTGCAGATTCCGACTGTTGCCGTGCGGTCCATCAGAAAGTTTCTGACATATACGTAGGTCCTAGTGCCGCAGCCGGTGCCTTCGAGATTGTTGAGGATCGCGTCGTCGCTAACGTTATCAAAGGCTCCCTTGACGTCTATTGCCACTAAGGAGTATTTGCTTCGATTGTTTAGGTGATCTAGAAGGCCTTCTTTTAGTTGTAAGAGTACATCCTGCGTCGAGAGGTGCTGCCTGAAGCCGAACATGGTGTCTGGTAGGTGGCCGTTGTCTTCCAGGTACTGGGTAATGCGGTCGTGCACGATATGTTCGAAAAGCTTTCCCGCGCCCGAGGTGAGGGATATCGGGCGTAGGTTCTCCAAGCTGAGAGGTTTGTTGGGCTTGGGGATCATGGTGATGTCCGAGTGTTTCCACACAACAGGCAGTTCTCCTTTCTCCCAGAACTCATTGTAGTAACGGAGGAGAGCCTCGCTGGCCTGCTGCGGTAGGTTGCGTAGGTGTTTGTTAACGATCGGGTCTTTGCCAGGGCTAGTATTTCTAGTCAGCTTGGATAGGGCTACATGGATTTCGGCCTGCGTGAAGGGTCGGTCGAGTTCTGGATTCGGTTTTCCAGAGTATTCTTTGCTGCGAGTTGCCGCGGTAGAGGGTGCGTCTCCGCATAGTTTCTTTTGTAGTTTTCGCAGGAGGTGTTCTTCTGATCCGGCGTGGTTGTGGATAAGACTATGAAGATGTTGCTTCTGTTTCGTTTTGGTGGGTTCAGTGGCCAGGAGTGCGCGTAGGAGGTGCCAGGTCCTCTTCGTGCTCGGAGTCCCCTGTAGCTTGTCACAGAAAGCGTGCCAGTTCTGCCTGACGAGGTGGTCCGCATAGTCTTGAGCCTGCTTGGTAAGGAGAGCGATACGTGTTTTTAGCTTTCTGTTAAGCTTTTGTCGCTTCCTTCTCTTCAGGAGGCCTCTTCTTGCCTTCCAGAGATGGAGGAGGTGCGCGTCGACCGCGGGTGTATCGGCATCGAGTTGTATGATCTTGGTGTGACGTTCTGCTCTGTCTAATGCATTTTTGAGCCACTCGTCAATGTCAGTTATGCTTGCTCCGGAATCTAGCTTGTCCCTAAAGGATTTCCATTCGGTTAGCCGTGCAATTCCGGTCATGGTCTGTTTACTGGTGTGTGCTACATCTAATTGGAGGATATGGTGATCCCTACCTAAGGTTTCCTAGAGTCGACTCCACTCTGCCCAGGGGTCGACCGCAGTAAAGGTAAGATCGGGGTGTGTCTGTGTTGCTGGGCGGCATCGTGCACTCTAGCACCCATCTCTGTGGTGGTATGATAGCCCCATGCCGTGTGCGAGGCATTGAAGTCTCCCACTATGACGAGTTGGTGTCCATTCGTGGATTTCCTGATTTCTCGTACAAAGTGATCGAAGTCCGGTGGCTGGTCGCGAGGCGGGCTGTACACGCTGGCCACGAATAAGCATTTCTGCGTCTTTCGTTCCGGTAAAACCTCGATTAAGGTGTGTTCGGTCTGGGTGTTCTCTACGTCGCATTTTTGGGCTGTGAGAGTTTTCTTCATCAGTATGGCAGTTAGTCGGGTTTGTGCATATGTGGCGTATCCTTGCAGTCGGACGTTCTGCGTGTTGGTTGCCTGTAGTGCTATGACGTCGGGTTGATTCAGCTTGACGAATTCTTGTAGATTGGCGTGACGAGGGCGGTATGATCGACAGTTCCATTGCCATATGCGTAAAGTTGAATGCTGGTTCTTTGCCTTGTGGTTAGGGGTCGCCATCATCGATGGATTCGAATTCGCGTCGGCGATCGCGAGTGGGCGAGACCGAGTAAGAGTCGCTGTGGCTGTTCGCCCGTGCCTTCTTCCGAGTCGTGGGGCGCGAATTGTCGAGCCGTGCATTGGGGATGTGGTTGTTCTTTACATGCGCGATAAAATTGCTGAACTGTGGTGCGATCCCATCTATTTTGGCGTTTAACGTGGCGATCTTGTTTTCGAAGGTAGCGGCTGTTGTTTCGACTGCTGATTGGACAACTTTTTCCATTGTGGCGTGAATGTTCTTCATCAAGGCTTCTTGAAATATCAGGCACCTTGCATCTACTATGGCTTCAACGTCGGTCTTGGTCAATGTCGTTCCCGACTGCCTGTGTATGTTTTCGAGCTCCTGGCATTTTTGATGCAGCTTGCCTGTGAGTTCTTGTTGATCTTTGCATTTTTGAAGCAGTTTATCGGTGAGCTATTGCTGTTTCTGTTGATTGCGGAGCAGTTTGTCTATGAGGTTTTGCTGGCTTTGCAATTGACTGTGCTGATTCTGCAGTTTGCTCTGTTGGTTCTGCTGTTTGTTTTCTAGGAGCCGTATGACTGCGGCTTCGGCTGATGCGTCCAAGCTGCTCGTACCACTACCCGAGTCGCTCGAGCCGCTTACCGCGTCGGCGTAGCTCGCGCGTTTGACCGAGCGGGAGCGAGAGCGGGAACGTGAGCGCGAAGCACTTCGCAGTATTGGTTTGGAACTGCTGCGTCTGGGGGAGCTGCTTGCACTGACACTGGTCGAACTGGTTGTCGAGGTGCCCAGCTCCGGGAACTCTTCACTGCTGGAGCTCCAGCGGTTGTCTCTTTCTTGTAGTCTGTTAAGGCGCTGTTGCCGCATATTGTAGGGTGGAGGGCTTGGCTTCACTCTCGTCTTGCACTCTGTACTTGCAGTTTCGTGCGCTTCTCGGCAGAGCTTGCAGGTTGGTTTGCAATCATGGTCGTGTGGTTGTCCAGTCTTGCCGCATTTGTAGCAAAAATCTAGGATCGGTTTCGGACAGACGTCTTGGCGGTGTCTCGTGTTGCCACAGGTGCGGCAGTACTGCACTGACTTTCGATATGGTCTGCAGCGGAAGTCTACGCTCTGGAAGATGATGTAGTAGTGAACGTGCGGTCCTTCGAAGAATACGACTGCCGCGGTCGACTGACCCACCATTCGGGCGTGAAGAACGTTGTGTCGTGCCGGTGCTTGGATTCCTGCCATAAGTTCTTCGGTGCTTGTTCCGGATATGAGGCCATTGATGACGCCTCGGGAGACGTCGTCTGGGGTTCGTATGTTGCCTTTGACGTTGTGGTAAGTGCCTCCGAGCTGTACTCTGTTGATGCTGACCAGCATCTTGGCGTATTCCTTGTCGGCCGTGCTTGCGATGATTAAATTTTCGATTCTCTGTACTTGTACGCGTACTTTGTCATTGAAATCCTACTGCGATAGTCCACTCGCTCTACCGATGGCGTGCATGACTGCGGCGGTATCCCATTTGGCGAGATCGAGGCCTGCTTGCGGGCGGTAGACGATATTAAAGTCGCGCAGTGGCAGGGGTGGCATCGTGGGTCGCGTTGTTGCTGTGAAGGTGCTGGATTGAACGTTTGCTCATCGGTTGATCTTCTTGCCAGCGTCTTTGAATTCGAGGTGACCTTGTTGGCTTTTTTGTTTCTTGTGATCCAGGCGCTTTCCGCTTCGATTGTTCGGCCGCTTTCTGCGCCATAGTTTCAGGTATCTTCCCCGGTGTTCTCTTCCGTCCGGTCTGTTTGCATTGCATTTACGTCATCTTCTTTCTGGTTCTTTGACATTTCGCTTGCAGCAGCTGCCTCTCGGCCCATCGTAGGCGCTCTTCGCCGCGGTGCGGGCGAGCGCTCGTGTTCTCGTGGTCACGCTGCGCGCGGTGCGAGGGTGTTTCTGCCGATAACATTGCGGGAGCTGGTTCTGGCGTTAGGCTTAACCAGGGGGCGGTCGTCGGGAATAACGCTTGATATCTTGAGATAAGGTGCGCTCACCCGAAAGTGGCTTGTGTCCGCCGGTTTCTCTCGTCTTGCCGGTAGCACCGGTGCAAAACTTGGGTTCGTCACTGGCCTTGTTCCGGGGTGAGAAGCACGAGAAGCGGGAGCCCATGTGAGACACGTCTGTACTCCACGGCCTCCTGGCGGCTTTTTTCAAGAAATTATGTAGTACTTTCTTTTTCTCGCCTAATTTACCCGCCCCCACGCTCGCCTGCGTTCCAAAGCGCCCTCTTCCAGAAGGTTCTGCTTGTTGTTGCAGACGCAGTTCTCCGGTTGCTTGCAGTTTCCGTGCGTTCCTTAGCCTCGATAGGGCCAAATTGAAAAGCGCCAAGCGTGTCAATGCGCTCGCTCGCCGGCGAGCGCATTGACAATGCATTGTCAATGCATTCGGCCTTGAGTATAATGGCTTCAATATCGGGCTTCTGTACTAGACATCGTATGTGCGCATCCTGCCGTCGGACCATTTTAATTAGGTTTATTTATTTGTAAAACAATGCTCTGTTTAAAATGATGAGTTTACGAAGCCGTTTGAAGCCAGAAGGACGAAGTTTAAGAAAATATATGTGCTAACCATCACTCACAAGCTCGCTGACAAATTATCATGTCGGAGGTTCGTGCGCCCCCAAGTAGGGGGCGGTAAGCGTACAAAAGTTTTAGGGTGCCTCGATGTCCTCCTCGCCCGCCGCTCCGTATAGGGTGGAGACATTAGAGACTTTTAGCCTGTCCGCTATTCAGTCAAACCGGGGTCGTTTGGGCGGATGGTCGGGGGCGTAAACGTGAGCGGCCGGAGCGGTGCAGCCGCCTGGTGTTGTAGAGCTCAATCAGACAAACACAGAACTAAAATTGCAGTAACCTACTTTATTCTGCTTCGCTGCCGGCGAAAACTTTCGGCAGCGGCGTAATTCTGTTCACAATTACGCCGCTATCGAAAACTTACACCCCAGCTAAGAAGAATATAGTAATTGGCTCTGTGTTTAGGTGATTGAGCTTTGCACCGCCAGCTGGCGCCACCAATCTGGTCGCTCACTTTTAAAATTAAATTATGGGGTTTTACGTGCCAAAACCACTTTCTGATTATGAGGCACGCCGTAGTGAAGGACTCCGGAAATTTAGAACACCTGGGGTTCTTTAACGTGCACAAATCTAAACACACGGGTGTTTTTCGCATTTCGCACCCCTCGAAATGTGGCCGCCGTGGCCGGGATTCGATCCCGCGACCTCGTGCTCAGCAGCCGAACACCATAGCCACTGAGCAACCACGGGGGGTGCTCCTTTTTACGCCCCTGACCATCCGGTAATACGCCCAAACCACCCCGGTTTGCCGGAATAGCGGATACGCTAGTTTGACGGCGTCGGTGCCGCTAGAACCGGTTCGTTCTAGCCGCCGCCGCCGCCGCCATGTTCGTGGCCGCCGCGCGCACTGCCCGGTGCATGTGGTAGGACGTTGCTGCGACGAGTTCGCTGGGTGTCGGTTTCTGCCGGGATCCTGACTGACGTGATTCACCTGCTAAAAACGAAAGCGGAGGGCATGCAAGACATTGAAAAAGACTGTGTTATGCTACTAGACGAGATGGAGATTGCCAGGGGCTATGAGCTTGATCACGCTGAAGATGTTGTTCTTGGGGGAACAACTTTACCGGCAAAGCCAGATGAATCTGCCTACCATGCCTCGATGTTCATGATCGGGGGTCTTAACCAGCCGTGGAAAGAAGTAATTGCCTCTCACTTTACTGAAAGGGGCATAAATGGCCTTATTCTCAAAGACTACATATGGAACATCGTGCAACTTTGCGCAGATATCTCCCTGAGGATCCGCGTCTTCACTTCAGATATGGGTTCTTCCAACAGGGCAATGGGCCGTGAGTTTTGCTTTTCCAGCCACAGGAACTCCAACACCATATGCTCGATACCACATGCTTGCCTAGAAGACAACGAACTATTTTTCACTGCAGATGCTGCACTCGTACTTAAAGGGGTTGGGACACCAAATTTTGAGGCTATAAAAAGTATGTTGTAGGCTGCTTCCGTATGCGAGGACACCCACAACGAGGCACTGGACGCTGCAAACATTTTCAAAATAATTTTAATTCAGCTCCAAAAAGTCATTAAAACCTTCTTCTCGTGGTCCAGACCCGTCGCTAGCGCGGCAGTTATGACGTCACAGCGGAGGGACGAACATATTGACGCCATAGCACACTAGCACAAAAACGTGACGTATGATGAGTAGCGATGAAATGCCGATTACGGAGCCTGCTGAGCCGAGCGACCGAGCATAGCCTCCACTATTGAGCTAGAGGCATATAGAAATCCTTTCTTAATGCAAAGAAGGGGTAAGGAGTGCAGACACGGACACAGGAGGAGAGGAGTGGACAACACGAACGCCGCAGGGCGGCACCGCGAACGGCAAATTGCGTGCGGCGAGTTGCCGTGCCGGTAATGTGGACGGGCCTTTCACGTTGAGTGTAACACTAGCCGCCCGACTCCGAAAGGGACCAACAAGATATGCGGCGTTCGTGTTGTTCGCTTCTCTCCTCTTGTGTCCGTGTCTGAACACAATTGCCCCTTCTTTGCATTATGAATCCTAACCAACTAGCTCAGCTTCCGGTCATTCTAAAAATCCTTTCTCTATGCTACAGGCTTCTAGAACACTGTAACCAAGCTAACCCTGGCCCCTGGCTAACCGAGACATGCAGAGCGCTGTCGCGGAGAGCAGTTGACGTAACATGTGGCAGTCGCATAGTTCGGTAGCTCGGAGCAGTCACTCGTTCGCTTGGCGTTTCTCAATGTGTAAAGGCTCGTTCACGTTACCGGCGCGGAAACTCGCCGTACGCCGTTTGCCGTTCGCGGGCCCCCGTGCGACGGCGGTTTTGCTCGTGAACGGCGAGATTTTTTGCCCTAGAGAGGATGGGCCCGGGACCCATTTGTGCCGTAGCCATACGGCGAAGCGGCCAATCAGCGACCGAGGAGTGGTCACTCTGGCACCGACGGCAGCCTCACCGCCGCTGATCGTTCGGTGCCGCCGATATCGTCGCTAGGCCTTTTCCGGTTCACTTCAAAGCTAAAGCTTACGGCGCTTCGGAATGAATCACCGGCTCTCACAAGCCGCAATATTTTCTTACCGTTGTTGTCGCTCTTCGCAATAATTATAAGAATGGCGACATGCACTTCGAATCGGCAGTTGTTTACCTCTGCTAGCAGAGCACGCGTATGCGCGAGTAGACGACGCAGCATAGTTTTACGTCACTATTTTTGTGACCCACGTGACCAAGCCGTGTTGCGCTTCCTCTCCTACGACGTCATAGCATCACCCGGAGCACAGAAACCGAAACCGACTCGCTCGGTATAATAATGATATTATTAAATTATTTATCGGGCATATATGAATCCCGCGGTGTGTATCGTGCTTCCTGAAGCAGTACGCAACGCTTGAATTGAAGAACGCATTAAAGAAAATTTTCATGTCTGCACCCCTTTAAGAGCATCAGAGGCCAACTTTTGAGTTGTGTCGTTTTCACCATTAGTGATGCAATTAAGTGTCAACGTGACCTACTCTCAAGGGAAGTAAAACTTGAGCACGTGCGCGCAGTGGTAGAATTTCACAAGAAACGGGGGCTAAAAGTCGCACCAAAACTCTCGGAGATCCACGTGTCGAACGGGCATTTTACGAAGATGAAGGTGGGAGGAGCCGTTCAGTTTTTTCGAGAAGCTCCTGCCCGGATTCGGTACTTGATAAAGCAGATGTTGGACCCGGAGGCGGAAAATACAGCGTGGTTTTTAGAGCTTGTCTTTAAGTGCTATACTCTTATGTCATCACGACGCCCATCAACTGCCTTGAGTCTTGAACACATGGACAAATATCGCGCAGCCATTGACGTGTTGCGCTTGGCGTCTGAGACCAAACGGGGAACAAACATGGGGAGTACGTCCCAATGGAAGCCCTCACAGGCGGGTTTCTTGATAGCCACAGCCATGATCATTCGTCTGCAGGAAGTCCTTCTAAGAATTGAAAGTTAGAAGTTGAGCCGATTGCTCCAGGACTGCCTGGAAAATCTGTTTTCGGTAATACGTCTCGGGAAGCCTGTTCCAAGCGCCTACGATATGAAGTGTGCATTGAAGCTTGTTTGTGTCAGCCAATTATTCCACACACCATCAACGATTAGATACGATGTCGATGACGCGCAGTACCTGATCGACATGCTGTCGGCAGGTATGCAAGAAGAAGCGGCAGCTGAGGCTGAAGCCATCGACGACTCGAAGATCCTCTTTGTCGAAGAGCTAACATCAGCTGAGTGCGAGATTTTGTTCCACATCGGTGGGTTTCTTATAAGAGGGATCCTCAAATCTATTGGCCACTGCGAGCAGTGCAAGCCTGCATTGTTAGGCTCAAGCAGCAGTGAGCATGCGTACTTGACGTCCCTCAAGGAATACGTATCTGAAGGCAGGAACCTTCATTATCCAAGCGATGCAGTAATACTAGTTCTCAAATCTTGCGAGCAACATTTTAATGGTATCACCACCTGGACGGAAAGCGTTTTCACCATGAAATCTCCTTTGAAGGCTGTAATCGCATACTTGACAGAGATGCTGCGGTGGGGCGTAACGGGCGCCTGTCAGGAACACAAAGAAACAGTGGAAAAGCTCCTTGTGTCAAACCACGCGAGACTGAGGCTGCGTGTGCCCCTGCGTCAAGCCGCGGCAACGGGATTGGCGGGCATGCAAGCAAGACGTGTGCAGGAGTGCGCCTACAGTGAACACTGAAATTAAATTTTAATGCATATCGCCAGAATTCACGAACTTTCATTTCATTTGTGTTACTCTTTTAATATAGTTTTCATTCATGTGTTTATTCTTACTTTGCTGTGCTTGCCGATTTTTCACCTTGCGTTTGTACAAGTTTTCCGCTTTTGTTTTCCAACTTATCGAGTTGAGCTGCAAGCTAACATTCTCATTTTATTTGTTCAAGTTAATTCAAGTCTTCTTTCTGTAGTTTGTGGTCGTTGGTCTGAGATGTACGAAAGACCGGTGGCATTTGACACCTCCTGTCAGCTGACATAATAAGAACCTGCATGGCGACCGAAACGTCGTGACCGAAATCACGTGTCTACTGGTCACTTATTTACCTCTTTTCTTTACCACTGGCATCTTCTTACGCAAGAGGAATTTCCAGGGCTGCATACCAACATGCTCACAAGCAACACAGGTCCACCGCGTAACTCTGCCCGAAGAACAGCAATGCTGGCAGCGTAGCAATTTTTGCATTCCTCTACGAACGCTTGTGTTAAACGCATTATTTCCCACTGTGAAACAAAGTCAGTGATTGGCGCGCAACCTAATTTCTTTATTTGCACTTCGCAAGCAAAACACGCCACGATAATCAGTGGTTGCAACGCGTTTTACGAGGGTAAGTCCAGACGACAGTATTAAAGCGACACTAAATAGAAACAGGAAGTTAAGCTGGAATCAAAGAGGGGCCTTGCGGAGTGCGCCCAGTTTTTGTTCGGTGCAAAAAGATGTCTTATCAGTGGAGAAATTCGTAATCGAAGTCCAAATATCTCTTCCTCAATTTCTCTCGCCCCTTATTCGGGATTGAAGGATCCTTCAGTTCTTCGCTGTTTACTGGCTTACTAAAGCTCTGTTCGCAGAAAGAATGACACGACTGTAGTCGTAACAGGACTGGAATCCACCAGTATACAGCTCAACTTCCGTTTTCTCTTTAGTGTCCCTTTAAATAACATGAGGGAGATTATTTAGCTGTTCCGTTAAATCGGATGCCATAAAAATATTGCTACTTTACTGTCATGACGCGTCAGTGCCTTTTTGAAGAGCTATCGTCGGGAAAAACGCGCATTGTTGCCGCCAAACCGCTTATCCACACGCGCGCTTACAACGCGCCGCTCGCAGCGGGCAAGACCGTTGCGGACGCCGTAGCAGACGACGCACTTGTCTCCAGCCGGTTCGGAGCGGCGGGCGAGAAGAACAGCGAGGCACGCTAAGAAATTTGTGTATTCACCCAAATTGACCTATACGAGCCTAGATGGCGGTACGGGTCTTTTGGGACATGAAACGGAAGGACGAACGGAATGGAGCAGAAAATGATCTCGGGCACCTGGCCAAAGAATACTACCCATTAAAAGGAGGCATGTAGGTCATCCTTACCCAATGCTGCATGCGCATGCGGGGTAAGCGCGTCTAGTCATAGATCAGCAGATAAATATGCAATTTCCTTGTCGATAGCAAAACAGATGACGCCCTGGCATTTTTCTTTCGATATTCTATGGGCTTATATTATTTCGCGGATCGTTAGGTTGCTGTTTTCTGCTGATACTTGACAATTTCCGTATTCAGGCCGGCAAGTGCACTTCATACAATGTACACTCAGATGGCCACTGACTGCGCCTGTCACGTTTTAATGCCATGTGTATGTGTGTAATGCCGTTGGGTTTGTTGTAATGCCACTGGGTACGTTCGGCCGAAGCATAACCACATGAAAACATGATTAGGCCAAAGAAGACACAAGTCCTCATGAAAAGGAAGGCTTGAAGTGGTAAAATTTAAAATGCCACTGGCTGTCGGTTTTTTATGTGGGAGACGAAGAAGACGACGAGCGATAGGCTCGCTTCCGAACGCCCGTCTGTAATTTTAAGTCTTTTTTAGCAAGTGTAGAGCGCCTTTTTGCTCTTTGTGCCTCTCTTTCACCGAACGCCGGCCTGGGGGTCACCGTCCTGCGAGAGAAGCACAGCAAGCGGCTCCCGAAGCGCACCGGACCGAAGCAGCGCGGCAAGCCTCCGCCGTCGGCCGCCCTTCGTGATGCTCTGATGGCATCCGTCGCAAGCAATCAGCAATCAGGTCAGCACGTTGCTCCTGTAGACCACAGAGAAGATGAGCAAGCAAGAAAAAGGCTACGTGAAGATGACATCGACGCAAGGCAATCTGCAGGAGACAACGAAGAGATGGACCAGACAGCCTTCACTGTTGTCTCTTACAAAAAGAAAAGAGCCGCAGGTGTTCCTGTTATATTCAAGCCAACTCAGCCTGACAGCAGCTTATGGAAAGTAAACCCAAATCTTCTGGCTTCTGCGGTCGTGACAACAGCCCAAGAAAAGATACTCAGCCACCGTCTCAACAAGGATGGCAGCCTCATGGTGACAGTGTCTACACTTCCTGCAGCCAATCGTCTCCTCACAGTGACAGATCTATCGGGTATTCCTGTAGAAGCTCGAGTTCCATACTCCTACTCTGCCACGTACGGGAGGATACAGGACGTTCCTGTTGAGTACTCAGATGACGACCTCAAGGAGTATTTGAGCGAACAAGGAGTCATATCTGCTAAAAGGCAAGTTTTCTACGTCCCTAACGAAGATGGCGTAGTAACGGAAACCCGAAGACGCTCGGTCATCCTGGAATTCTCTAAGGACGCCCCTTTACCAAACCGAGTGTCGCTTGGATTCTGCAGTTATCCTGTGACGGAATACATGGGGTCTGCTACTCAATGTTTCAGATGTCAAAGACATGGACATATAGCGAAATATTGTAAAGGCCCCATCCGCTGCAAGATATGCGCTGGTCCACATACGCATAAGGAGTGTACGTCACGTTCCCAGCCTCGGTGTGCAAACTGTGGAGCTGAGCATGCTGCGTCATACGGAGGGTGTCCTAAGAAGAAATCAGCCACTCTTGCACGGACGATGGAGCAAATCCAAGGAAAAGTGCGGAAACGACGAGAACCACCACCGAATCCGGATGTGATGTATACATCTACAAACCAAAAGCAACACGTCACGGTGCAGCGCAGCGACACGGCTTTGAAAAAGTCTTACGCCTCAGTCGTGAAAGAAAACCAGCAAAGGCCTTCAACTGCAACGATTCCATCAAAGCCCTCAAGTGATATAACCTTAAGCCCACGACAGCAACAAGTGTCCTCAAGGTCGCAGCAGAAGAACAGGAAGAACCAAGAAAAGTTGTTAGATGGTAGCACTGCAAATGATATACCAAGTATGCTGATTCCCATGATGTTCGCCGCAATCAAGGCTATTCTGCGTGCCAGCCCATCGTTTAAGAGCATCCCTGAAATAGAGGCCGTCCTGGCTTTGGAACCGCTAGTGTCGTCTTCTTTCACGGCGCAAAGCCGTGATTCTTCGCAGTAGCAACGATGGCTTCGCCAACAATCGTCTCACAAGTGGTGTCCACCAACAAACACTTCCGCACATGTACTATATTCCAGTGGAACGCTCGCGGCTTGCGCTCGAAGTTAGCAGACTTTAAGCATCTTACGCGAGTGTACCGATTCCCTTTTTTAGTCATTTCCGAGTCTCGCGTCGACGAGCACTTTAGGATAAAGGGGTATTATTTTCATCATTCAAGGCGACAAAATGGAATTAGCCGACTGCTCGTTGGATTTCGCAACGACATACCTGCCTCTGCGATTGACGTAGCACCACATGACAAGAACGAATATATTTGCGCAACCACAGTGATTGCATCTAAAGTGTTTACCCTGATCGGCGTCTACTTGGAACCAGGATCACCTTTCGACGTGACAAGATTGGAAAACTTGTTGACAAACACTCAGTCTCCACATATTATTTGTGGCGATTTCAACGCACATAACGAGATCTGGGGCAGTTCACATACATGTGCTGGGGGTGCCAAGCTGGCGAAGCTTTTTGCAAAATACAATATAGAGCCCTTGAACGATGGCAGCATAACATACCTGAAAAATCCGACGACTGTTAGCTGCATTGACGTCACATTCGTATCAAGTCAAGTGGCCCCTATGTTCGGATGGTGTACAGATTTCGAGACTCGAGGTAGTGATCACTACCCGATCCTAATCTCTGCCCTCCATTTTCGGACGTCGCCCAGCAAAGTGAAACTGAAGTCGGTAGACTGGGAAGCTTACACAGCAGCCGTAGACAAAGGAATCACAGCCTCAACTACGAATACAGAAATAATACCGACAATAGCTCATTGCCTCAAACAAAGTACCCGCTCTGCCACTAAGCATTGTAATGTACCAACAAACGACGAGGAATTTGAAAGGTTATGTGCCATTCGAAGGCGTGCCGAAAGGAAGGCTCTACGTACGAAGGATATCGAAGACCTCAGAATTTGTCGACGGGCACAAAGACATATACGACGTTACCTCACCAAACTGGACCGAAAAAGGTGGAGGGACTTTTGTGGGACACTGGACATACGACAACCGCTGAGCAAAATCTGGCGAGTCGTCAGAGGCATTCGCAAAGAGCCGCAACAGCTGTATCCTTTTATCGCCCTCTCATTACATGAGCGCGCATCCCTGAAAGAGGTGGCAGAGCAGTACTGCAGGCTCCTTTCCAACGGGGCACAACCTTTGCGGCAAATTGCAAGTCGTCAGCCTAGTCCACCTCGAGCTACCCTTCCTGACTTAGAATTACCATTCACCATCGAAGAGCTCACGGCAGCAATCGGCGACGTGAACAAGCGATCATCACCTGGCCATGACGGCGTGAGCTATGAAGCGCTCGCAAATCTATGCCACACATCTCGCATACGCCTTCTGGAGTACTACAACGCCTCATGGATAACTGGGGAGGTTCCTACGGAATGGAAGCTTGCGAAAGTCATTCCTATATTGAAACCAGCGAAGCAGCCAACAAATTACGCCTCCTTCAGACCCATATCTCTGCTTAGCTGCGTAGGGAAGCTATTCGAAAAAGTGATCTACAAACGACTAAATTGGTTCTTGGAAACTGCAAAAGTTTACCCGGAGGAAATGAATGGCTTCCGGCAAAATAGATCCGCAATTGATAACGTCATTGCCTTGGTCTCATCAATTGAAGAGGAATTGGTCTCTGGAAACATACCTACTGCATTATTTTTAGACATTAAGGCAGCATATGATTCGGTCTATCATAAAGCAATACTTGACGCTTTGGAAACCCTTGGTCTTGGAGGACGGCTCTACGCATGGATTGAAGACTATCTTCAAGGACGCCAACTTTTCATGTGTACCCCGGATGGCCCCACGGCGCTTTATGCCGTCGAGAAGGGAGTGCCACAAGGAGCTGTGTTAAGCCCGGTATTATTTAATTTAGTCCTCATCCATCTGAAAAGAAACCTGCCCCCTGGCGTCAAAATCACACTGTATGCGGACGACATCTGCATTTGGAGTGCGGCGCGTTCCCGCAGTACCACCCAACAACGCCTCCAGAGAGCGCTAGCAAATATATCGGCCTACCTAAATCCAAGGGGTCTGAAATTGTCCCCCGACAAAAGCGTTGCCATGGCTTTCACGCGGAGGTGTATGGAAAAATACCCACTAGTGTTGGGTGGTCGTGCCCTTCCATACGTGAAGACGCAAAGGTTTCTTGGAGTGACGATCGATAGGAACCTCACATGGTCGCCCCAAGTGAAAAAACTGAGTGAGAAGATTTCCTCGGCGTCGCACGTATTCCGATTTTTAGCCGGATCACAGTGGGGCAGCAACTGTAGATCAATGGTGCTCCTCCATAAGGCCTACGTCGACGGAACACTACGATATTACCTCCCGATCCTGCACAAAATATCTCCCCACAAGCAAGAGAAAACTCGAGGCAGCACGAAACAACTGCCTTCGCGTATGTCTTGGCCTTCCGAAGGGGTCGTCCCGGTCAGGGACTGTAGCAGAAGCTGGATGCCTGCCTCTGGAAGTGCTACGTTCGCAGGAGACACTTCGGATACACCTCCGCCACGTCATTCATACGAAGACTCACTTTTTAAAGGATATTTCCAGAACCCGTGCTACATCTAGCTTTGGGCAGGCCGTCGGAAGCATATCTATTTCGATTCCTGCTCAGGCGTCACAAATTATGCCGCGAAACATTTCACCATGGACACTGTCCCCACTGGAAATCGTGCCATATATACCTGGAATCAGTGCGAAAAAGAAAATGCCTCAGGCAGCGACTTATCAGATAGCTTTAGAATATATGCACAAAGAATACGCAGCCGCAACGCACATTTTCACAGATGGCTCTACAACTCCACATCGTTCATCATGCGGACTTTTTGTAACCTCTACAGGGCAACGATTCTCGTTTCGTCTTGAGCGAGCGACATCATCTACTTCAGCGGAGCTATATGGCATTAAGGAGGCCCTTGTGTATGTACTTCGACAGCAGCCGCCAAAGACATGGGTGATTTTCACAGACTCAAAAGCAGCCCTACAAAGTATCTGGAACAGGCACAAGCGTTGCAATAATCAACCAGCAGCATTTGACATTGCTTATCTTCACCACAGGGCTAAGATTGCTGGGCATTGCATAAAGTTCCAGTGGATACCTGGCCATGCCGGCATTTCGGGAAATGAAAGAGCGGACGAAGCCGCCAGAAATGGACTCCAATACCTCAAGTTCAAAAGAACATATTTTACAAAAGCCGATGCTTCAAACATGGCAAAAAAATATGCCTATCAAGAAAAAGACCGCATCTTGAATCTGCCGCTTCACCAAGATAACTTCCTACGTTACATTGACCCAGAAATGAGACCGAAAATTCCACGACCACTTCCTCGACACTTAGAGACATTGTACCATCGTCTCCGACTGAACGTGGCATACACGAACAATTATCTGTACCGCATAGGACTTACCACTAACCCATACTGTGATAACTGTCGCAACTTAGAGACAATTGAGCACATATTACTAGAATGCCCCGCGTACCGCGACGAGAGACAATTTTTTGAGCACCAAATGGACATGATTTGCCACGAACCGTTAACGTTACCGAGCATCTTAGGTTCAATGCCCGGCCCTTCAAAACAGCGACGGGTTTTGGATTTATTGTTCAATTACCTGACAGAAATTGGTCAAATAGGAAAGCTTTAAAAATTGCATCCTTCCCATGCAAAAGCTTAAATTTACCCGCCATGTCACCTGTATATATTAGTATCAGGTCCACTCGGACATTTCATATTTACTTTTATCCTTTTTTTCTCCAACTCTTTTCTGGAATCTTTTAATCCCATTCCCCCTACCCTATACAGAGTAGCATGCCAGCAGTTATATACGCGCCGGCAAAATTCTCTGTTTTTCCAATAAAGAGCCCTCTCCCTCTCTCTCGCCACTGGCTGTCACTGGCTCCAGCAACGTTCCTTGTTCGACCCAGTAATTATTCACGTGATTTAGATCACCGCACCCCTGTAAAGGCTGCACCCCCAACTTGGCAGGCCAAAATTTGAAAAAAAAAAAATCAAACACAGAAGGTACAAAATAGCGAGAGCTGCGCATTGACCTCTGATGCAATGGTGCATCCTGGGTGTGCACAAGTCAAGGCTGCGCTGGCACCATTTGCACCAAAAGGTTCAGTCCAGTGTAAAAGCCGCACTTCGTGAAAAGTGTGAAAAAAGGTGCAGCCCTTAAACGAGTCCATACGGTATCCTACAACGCACCCTTGACATGGTTGCCGGAGACCCCGTGCCGAAATAACGCCACGCGACAGCCTTTTGTAACGACCCGTTTCATTTTCCATTCTCCTTATTAGCAGTTGTGCGGAACGGCCGACGCCGGCGATAACGGTGGCGCGGGGGCGTCCGAGCCAAAGACGATGGGCAAAAAGTATAAAAAATAAATGAATAGTTGGAAATCACGGCGCCTGGCTTACTCTGCCTGTATCAGCACACTGCTTGCTGCCAGGCGAAACGCACTTTGCAAGCCCCACGATTGTCGGCGCCTCGTGCTGTAGTACGCATTATTATCTCTACACGGGTGCAGCCCAGTCCAGCGAAACCGAGCTCCTGCTAAAGCTATGGACTCTCCCGACAAATCCTGCCTCCGATAGCCAGCCTCCAGTCGTGGTGCCGTGTTGAAAGCGCTACTGGAAGAGCGTCGCCGTCGTGCCATGACTCGGATATATGCTTAAGTGGCTGTGCCGCATTTTATAGCAAGGGCTGAGCGATTCTTTAGGCACTGTAGTAACTATGAATGACGAGTGTATCTTACTTAAATTCCTGTAAATTTTTCGCGGCATCAGCTGTCTGAAGTTGTACGTTGACCGCCTGCGAATTCATTATATAGCTGAAATTGAATTATAAACTGTAATTAATAACAGCATACTTGATTTGATTACGAAATTAAAGTAATTTAATGTTCAATATATGTTTATTTAAAGACACACGGAGAGTACAGGACCTGTACGGGGGGGGGGGGGGGGGGGGCGAGGTATGGGGAGGGGTGTTATGCGTTCCCAAAACACGTCGTGGGATCCATGCGTCATTTCCCCGAAAGCCTTCCTCGCACACTCTGGGAAAATATTATCGTGAACATCAACGCATTTCACCGCAACCTTAGGAGACTAGCGTTTCGAAGACGAGGCTGACATTGGGACTCTTAGGCGATCATGCCCTGAGCGCTGGAATTACAACTTGTCTGTACAAACTCAAGGGAGAATGACGCAAACGAACAGGGTCGAGGACACGGACGAGCGCCGACTACATGCTGCGCTCGTCCGTGTTCTCGTCCCTGTTCGTTCGCGCCATTCTTCCTTGAGTATGGATAACCAACACTCCCAGCAGTCAGTACTTCTATGTCTACACAAGTTGGTGCTTAAGATGTGATTGGTTAATCTTTGGTAACCAGTTGGCTTTCGGGCCACCACTGCTGCTGTGACAAAGGGAAGAACAAACTCTGCTCAGGACCATAGAAGTGGCCTCCTTAGCCGATTGGTCACCCGCCACCACCACGCGCATGTCCACTGCCGGGACGGCTCCCGCAATCAAAGTAGTGGCTCATCCCTACTGAGCCGCCGCAAGCTCATAAATGACTACTGCTTAGTGCAAAGATCGAATTTCATAGGGTAAGATGTGAAATTTAAGTAATCAGGAATGTAGTTGAACAAGGAATGTCTCTGAAGCCAACGTTTGGACAAGAGGACCTGTCAAAGACAAGTCCTCTTATTGAAACGTTAGCTCCAGTGAATTTCTTGTTCAGCTCCTGCTCATAGCTTAATGCCTGACATATTCAGTCGAGCACAACCCGTATAGCAGAAAAAGAAAATGACTCTTTTCATTTACTTCATTGCCTATATAGGAACGAATAAACCCCAGCCTGAAACACCCGAATCGGTGAAGCTTCGCTGACCATCTGGGAAGAAAGCGACACTTCGTGTCACAAAAACTTAGTGTGCTCTTCCTTCCGTTTTGAGATAGAGCATACAAGATCAGTCCCCGAAGTTCTTGCGCCTATAACTTTTACCCCCACTCCCCTCCACACTTCGCCATCCTTAGCAAGAACAGTTTATAAAAATGTAGACTGTGTTGAAATCATCACTCGAATATACCTACTCGTACGTGCAACGTCCTCGGAAAACCCAGGATGGCGTCTTTGGCTACAGTAACAGACAACTTGAAGTAACAAGTTGTAGGTCATTGATGTTTGTTGAAAATAAGCTGAGGGCCCGATTTTTGATGCTTGCATCTCGGAGTTCTTCCCATGGTGCATCTGCCGCTTCACTCTCCGCGGTGCCGTTTGCCGGTCTAACGTATTGCAGCACTATTATGACGATCGTGTAAAGAATCTTAATAAAAGAACAAAGAAAGCTCATACGAACGTTGAAATATAAGCGTTTAAAGATCGTTGTGTTTCTGACCCACAATATGACCCCCAAATATTTTTTTCGCTGTGCTGTGTAATACTGCAGGCGGATGCCAGGGGGATAAAGCCTCGTCGGCGGTGTCGCCTTAAGTCTTCGCCTCCCACAGGAATCCTGCTGTCTTCTTGCAAAAAAAAATATGTTTGAACCTTAGAAGAGTACAATTTTGGACCAGTTGCTGAAGCATACTTGAATACAGTGACTGTTTATTGAAACTTGTTCGGGCGCTACTGCAGGACAACGCGCGCATGCGCCGAAGACACTCTGCAACCGGCAACAGATAAGGCCAGACAACGAAAGATGGCATACAACGCGTGCGCAATCTCATAACAAAACGTCATAATCGTGCAGCATGTATGCGCTGTCTATATAACGCACCTGGCACAAAAGGCATCAAAGCAAAACAGATGCAAAAGATGTGAATGATATTGCAGCTTATAGCAACTCATAGTAACGATCGCGCTTCTCTGCGTAAGAGTGCTACCGAAGCCATGTTAACGCACATATCGGGTCTAGAAGTTGCTATTGACGCCGCTCTAAATTGCGATAGCGCTATTTGACCAAAGACCTCTAACAGAGGAACTCATTTTAGAATGCCGACATCACAAGCCATCACAGCGCAGGGCGACGAGGGCACTGCTGCAGTTTTTATGGGCAACCGAATTGGACAAGTGGCTGTAGCCTGAACTGATGTCTATATGCCACAAGTGCTACTTTGCCGTGTGGTGACGGTCTGCGGTGACAGTGTTTGACTGTGATTGTACGTCTATGCTCCTTTCTTTCTTTTTCTCTACATTGCTATCGCCTTACCTCCACGTCCCCTCTCTTCCCAGCCTAGGGTAGCAAACCGGATCAACCCATCTGGTTAACCTCCTTGCCTTTCCCCTTTCTAATTTCTCTCTCTCTCTCTCTCTGCTTTAGAGCGAAGGGCGCCCGTTCCTGCGGCGAGCGTTGGCCTCGGTGTAACCGAGCGAACGAGCACGGCGAAAGATGCGCTTCGTATGTGCTGTTCTCGTCTCTGTGGTTCAACTTTGCAGCGCTGCTTTTTAAACACAAGAAACATGAAAACAAACGCGGAGCGCAGCGGGGGGGATGAAATACGCGAGGATGAAAGCGGAGAGGAGGGTGCAGCGCACCGAGGAAGCGGCAAGGAGAAGAGGGTATGGCGAAAGGGTCAGGATGAAAGCGGAGTGTCGGCGCAACCAGGCATGCGGCCAGTGCGAAAACAAAGCGCTGACGTGGGCTTCGGTCCCACTACGCAGGCGCTACTTCGCCTGCGGCGTCGCCGTAGCCACTAGGGGATGCGCTGCTCCCGAGCCTCGTGTTCCCGTGTTCCCGTGTCCCGTGAACAATGAGCGACGTAACCGGTGGAACTACTTCGTCTGCCGCTGCTGCTAAACGAGCTGACCATGCAGAGGCTCAGCGCCGCCGCCGAGAGCACCTTGTCCTTCAGAATCAAATTCTTTGCCATGACATACCGCGAATTCAAAACACCTAAACAGCTGCGCTCGAAATTCACATTAGGGAGTATCGTAATCGCTGGTGAAATTTCTTTTTTTGGCACGGCAGATGACCCGCCCATTCATCCACCATGGATAGCAACCGCAACTCTTGCAGTGCAAAGCTAGACTCGAACCTTCTCATGATTCCATACACGTAATGCACATATTCTTCTGATCCCATAGACCGGTCGCGTACCGAATCCCTTTAGGCTGCGGTCGTGTTCACTTGGGACAAACGGGCTAGTGCCTGAACGGCAGGCTTCGACAACAATTACTCTTGATACCAGTCAGATGCTTGCTGTGCACAGCGTGGTATTATTTGCAGTGCCTTCTACGTATATAGCTCCGGTACATCATGTTGTTTCGCTTTGACTATTTCTCTCCTTTCGTCAGGACCGAGGGTCAAAAGCGAATACTTGAGCCAGGGCCCAAGGCCGAAGCTCCGGTGACAGCTCCAAGACGATCTACATGACTGACGTGACCACCAAATAGACTGCGTTACGACAGTGATCGCAAACAGCAATAATTTGTTGGCAAATAAAACAGAATTTAATAAACATCTATTTCTGTCGTACGTGTTTATAATTCGGTACACGCCTGCCACTTTTGTCGCTTCTAAGGTCCCCGACGGGGACTGAATTACAGACGTCAAAGGGTTGCGTTACGTGGATCGCAGTCGAGATAAGTTGACGGATTATCTGATGTGTCCCAAGTAGTCCTCAGTTCATTTTCTTTTTATATACGCTAGAGGCATGTTTAGGGCTACCACCTCAGGTGCGAATATTTACACAAGACAATGCTATACCGTGTCGCTTATTCTCCATACTACTGCACTACGCTCGTAAACGATTTGAGCAAGAAACATATAGCTACAATAAAGACAAATGAGTGAGAACTTTTACTCGAGTTCTTTCCCTTTTTTTCGGTTTGGTGAAAGAGCTCCTACGAGTGCTACCACTTGACAAAGAAAGAGTGCCACAGGAGGTTGATCTAAATCTAAATTGGCTGTTATTATTTGATTAGAAAATGTGCCGCATCCAGCTCAAGAAAACTACGCCTTGTTTGTGTAAAGTCGTATCTTTGATCTCTTACAGTGTGTCCATAATTGACTGCTCAGAATTGTTAAAATGAAACGTAACGAACGTATCTTGCGTTCGCTTTTACCAACCGTTAGTTATCGTCATTGACTCATGGGAAGAGATAAGAAGATATGACTTAGAATTAAAAGTGACAGAAGACTTTGTTGTGTCCTTGATGGGGTCCAGGGGTGGCGAGGGTTGGAAGATTAACCCCCAATACCACCACCCGCACTTCCTCAGACGGCGGCCAGTCCTTGCTTTCTGGCGGCGTCTTCGGCCATCCGGATGGTCCAGAGCTACTCTTCTGGGTTCAAACTGAGCAGCAAACTCACAGACTGCTCGGCCGTAGTTGTGATGTCTGTAGTGTTAGTGTTGTGGGTGTTGGTAGGTGAGGCTTTGGGGCATTGCCAGATCATGTGATCGACGTCAGCGCGGGCCTCGCACACTTTGCAGAGTGGGGAGCATGCATCGGGGTAAATGCGGTTGTATAGCACGGGGTTTGGGAAAGTTCGCGTCTGAAGTAGTCGCCAAGTGGTGGATTGAGATTCGTTCAGTGTTTTGTGTGCTGGGGGGTAGCGCAACCGGTGTCTGCAGTAGTGGAGGAGGATTTCTCTGAACGTGAATGTTTGGTCCTGCGCGTGACCGCGAAGCAGCACATAGGGCTCGTCAGGAAAAAGAGTGTTCCAGATTCTATATCGGCCATTCGCCAGGTGTTTTTTCGGTTCACAGGCAAGTGCCCTGCTCGAGAAAAGATACTAAGAACTGCCAAGCTACGAAGGAATCAAACAAATAGCTATAGGCGATGGCTTATAAGATGATGAGTTCATCGACGCTGGCTTACGAACGATAAAGCATTAATACAAGTTCCACGTGACGAGGACCTCCACGTTTTCATTTATTTACACGTCAATGCCGCACGGCAAGGTGAGGAAAAAAAGCATAAAATGGCTGAAATCATGAGATTGCCAATATTCGAGGTTGTGCGACAGCGCTTGTTCGCCCTATGCCAAAAATGGAGTAACTCAAGGCCGGATAAAGAGGTCTGAGAAAGTGGATGCGGAACAGAGTCGTGGCATTCCACAAACGCCTAAGCGAGCAGGGAACATATGCGAAATCAGAGAAGTGTACCAAGGGAAAACGACCTCAAACTAACTGTCATTCCATGCCAGACGCACCCGCCGTGAGCTAGACCCGCTTAAATTTTTTAAATGTAACTTATTACTACATTTAGTGAAATGGATTTATAAATATATCGTTGGCGAAAAAAAAAGATCTGCCAGAGCATCATTTGAATTGCCCAACAAACTCTATGACATGGTACGCGAAAGTTCAGCCGCATGAGTAAGGACACGCATTGTGGGTAATTGAGAGAAATACTATTTTGGTATGTCGCTCCTGTTCTGGGATTCCATCTGATATTTGCTGTATTTAACGTCGAAGCAACACGTCCAGTTTGGAGCAAGTAAGAATTTTTTAAAATGGAAATTGAACGTTTATTTTCAGTCATTTAGCATACGTGTATTGGCAGCCTCAAACATGAGTAATTCGCCAAAGCTATGAACAAGAAGCGCAATATGTACGAGAAAAATAGTCCCGAAGGCTGCGTCTCACGTTTCATGTTAGACGTCGAGTACGTAGCCTGCAACTCTGGGACATTCCTGATTGTCTTTTTTTCTTTTTGACGCCACTTTTCTGAGCATAGTAGGTGGTTGCATCATAATGTCTATAGGGCGGCTGAAGAGTAGAATCTCATGGGGTTAGCTTATAAATGATTGCACGCTTTACGCATACGGAAACAGTCCGATATCTTTCCATTAACCCTCTCTAAATGGTAATATTTTACCCTCATTTATTCGCCTTTTTGTGTAGGCTGAAGATGTAAGCAGTGAACCACTACACAAATTACTTTTGAAAAAATAGCCATCTAAAGTAAAGTTTATTGAACAGTGCGGTAGTGCCTATTTCCAGTCCATTCATATTTCGCCAGGTTTTTTTTCCTCACTAGGCACGGAAGTTAGGCAACAACATTTTCAAATAGTTCACTTCATATGATGTGCCCTCAAACATTAATCGTCGAACATGTAAGCGAGAAATGGGCGTGCAATGAAACATGGAATACGAAGAAAGAGGATTACAGCTCAACTATCATCGAGTAGCTGCTGACGGAGACACGAGAACCTTGAAAACAGGCAAGCTCGTACACCGGTGAAGCTTTCGAGTTGACCGCATAGGTGCTGGGCATACTGGCGTTTAATGTTCTCACGTGAGTTACTGCCGACCGTGCACGGTCTCTACTGACCATGCAACCATGCCACAGTCATTTGCGTTTTCATCTGATTTATTACCCCTCATATTGATCCCAGTGTATTTTTCCGCGCGTTCACTTATATTTCTAAGACGGGGGCATATTTTCAGACGATCTGCCACTAACATTCACTTGGAACTAACTTATTCATCATTAAAAAAAAAAGCGTGAGAGGGAGGAGTTAAGATGCTGGAAGGATTTGAAACCAGAGTTAAGGCAGAATTTCCTCAGTAGCACCTAGTAGAAATAAAATCTTTCGCTTAGTAGGAGAGCCATCTTTATTTCTAATATATCTTTTGACCAAAATGAAATATTGTACGATCGCGCACTTGGGAGGAAAGCGCAATCTTCGTGGATATTATCTCGGGTGCAGTTAGACTGAATAGGCACGAACGCTATAGCTGATATGCGGTCATTTCTCCAATGTGCGGACCTAAGTGTGCGGGAGTGCCACCCCCACAACGTATTTTACCAGCTGGACAGAAATAAAACATGTAAGTAACAAACTATTTAGGGAGTTGCAAAAAGCCCTAAAAACAGTATTGCTGTACATGGCATCATCACACGGATACCTATATACACTCCGGCATCGGGAGAAAGACACCAGTAATGTCTGAGTAATTGCTACATGTCTACGCTAAATGCTGCCTACATTCTATGTGTCTACTACTGCTGACGTGAACGTAATTTTCAGTCTGCCTCTAAAGCGTGCACTGCCGCATGGCTAGCTGCATTGCAGAAAAGCTATCTTGTGGCGATGCCGTCAAGTTCGCGTAATCGGATGCATACTTCCTTGTTGCGAAGCAGCGTAATGAACTCCAAAACTTGGGTATCAAGTGAACTAACGATACAAAAATCTGTAAGGAGAAGAGCTATGGGTCTCCACAAGATGAACCAGTAAACAGTGATTCTCGCCGAGACCTAAAGAGATAGTCGAATATTGTTGTGTGAACTGCTCGTTTGAACAGTAGTAGGCGTAAAATACCCAGGCAGGGTTTCAACGTAATTACATGGTAGGTGATAGCTAAGGAAACAACGTGTAAAATTAGAAGTGAGCTGTTCAATCTCGGGCGTTTTCTCTAGATGTATGAATACATAGGACTACATACTATTAAAAGGTCGTAGATGTGATGAAGACAGTAAGAGTAGTACGAAAAAGAAGACATGCTTCATGAAGAAAGAGGGAGAGAATATAGCACATGGAAAAGGAACGGAGGGTAATTCAAGTAGTAATCTGGTTTGTTGCACCCTATATTCACGTTCATTTCCTGCTTTCCTCTGCTTGTGAAATAGCTGGCCAAGCTTCGAGTAAATAGAGCCAAGCTTTATTAAATTGGCTGGCGCTCAGACTTAGCGATGTCCTGACGCTACAGTACAAGCTATAGTAGTTGACTGCGAACAAATAAACTTCTCGCTATAATGCATGAGGCACAGGCTACGATCTCGCCGTGCGTTCCAACGTACTAGTCGTATGGTCAATGTCTTGCACTAGTCATACTACTATGGTCGTACTAGTCAATGTGCCATGCCACAAGTCATCCACTATTTTCCCCGCTCCTTCTCTTTCACGTATCTACTCGCCGATACGATGCCCAGGCGCTGAATGATCCAGTTTGATTTCTTCCTCGCAGCGATAGCCAATGATAGGTACGGCAGTTATCGAGGGCTCTAGAGAAATAAAAGCGCAGGAAAAACATATAGAAATCTTGTGTCGATTAAAGCCGATTTAAGGGCACCTCTCTGGTTATAGCACCATTGGTGGCAGGTGTCCTCACCTAATATTCTACCTTAAAACCAAGAAAGTCGCCTTATAATGGGGCAACACGTACGGCTTTCTCTCGCGTTGCTACGGGATTCACGGCGAGTCTGCATGGTGACGCGAGCATCAGCTGCAGCCACTGCTGCATGCGTGTGGACTGGTTTCGCCACCTGTCGGCAACTAAAGAAACAGACGTATAGCGGGCAGAACAGCTGCGCGACTTCACGGGGTCGCGGTTAATGTCAAAAATCGAAGTCACTGTTTCGCCTTGACTGAAAACACGAAATGGTTTTGCATTATTGAAACATGAAACACAAAGCAGCCCAGCCTGCGAAGGCTCCGTGCTTCGTCTTCAGTGTGTTCGACTCGTGATCCACGCCGTTTTGTTGACGACAGGCGGCATAACCAATTGACGTGCATGTCATGTGTACGCAGCAGCTTAATTGTGACGATACGGCGGTGCTTTTCTTACTTCTTCCAGGCGAATGAAGAAAGCAAAGGTGACAAGTTTTGCGCTGAAATATGTGGACTGGAAAAAAAATAATGCGATCTTGTAGCGAAATCCTAGTGGAAACAGAACTGCGGCAAGCACGGTATTTTTTTTTTAACGCGAACCGTTCCAAGCGATTGTTTCTCATACTGCCGGTCACTATCCCAAATTGGGCCATGAGCCTTTTCCTGGGGGTCATGGAGGGTCCAGAAAAGCGTCCAGGTTATAACTATAATTATTGACGCCCATGCCTCCTACCAACCTTAGACGTCAAGCTCTACATCATAGAGAATTAATAATCTAACTAAAGATGTTCAAAGGCACTGCCATATTGCTGCTTCTAGTTTTTGTGACTATAAAAATATTTAGATGATGCAAAACACAAGTATTTACACGTAGCACATTTGTGTGGCCAATTTGTAAAGTTCATTCCGGTTGTTTTTATTGCGATAGCAATCATATCGACACTCCAGGCGCATTTCCGCCGTCGGCGTCGCCATCGGCGTGATGTTCCGCATAAAGTCCGAGGGCGATAACACCGTCGCCGCGCCTCGTATGCTTACGTGCGAATGAAAGAGAGCGAGGGGAGCCCCCAATCGTGGTTCAATCTGGAGCACGCAAGGAAACAAAGCTCAGTGGAAGCGCGCCTTCTTCCGTAGCGCGATAGGCGGGGGGGGGGGGGGGGTAAGGGAAGGAGGGAAGGGGGCAGCGTTGTTCTCCGGTAGCAAGTGGGTATTTTGCGACCGCGCGCAAGGAAAAGCGACGATGATCGCGGCTCAGTGGCTCAGTCTCGCGCGCGCAAGGAAGGCAAGCGGTGAGGCAGCGCGGGAGGGGGCTGCGGCGTTCTACTCTGGCAGCAACTGCGCACTTTGAGTGGCCACGCGTGCTCTACCTTGAAAGCGATCTACAGGCTCATACCTTTGAACGTGCTGTGTCTTCGCCGCTCAGTTTACGTTGAAGCGATAGATAGCACGAAGGTCGCTTCATTAGCTGTTGCTGCCGCGCTTCCACGCGCTTCCACGCGTCAGCGTTTTGACAGCGAGTGTCCGCGGTAATCCAGAGTGATATATGTTCAGGTCTGCCTGTGCGCACTCACAGCATGCTTGTTAGTTAGTAGAGAGTTTTAGAATAGGGGCCCCAATATTTTGGGGCCCCAAAGAGCTTTGCGGATGTTAGCGTTGGAGCACGCAGGAGTGAAGAGTTTTAGAATAGGGGCCCCAATATTTTGGGGCCCCAAAGAGCTATGCGGGTGTTAGCGTTGGGGCACGCAGGAGTGAAGAGTTTTAGAATAGGGTTTTATGTTTGCGGATAGCGTCTTGCGCTGACAGCGCCACTACGGCGTCAAAGAAAAGCTATTAGAAATAATTAAATAAAATATACCATTTTATGATATGAATAGTAAATTTGACTTGCGTGTATTCGCGTTTAATTACAATTTAGAGGTTATTCTTCAAGCAGCAAACAATTAGTTGTGCTTAGTTTTGAGCAACAAAACCAACTTTACGTGCCTTCACCAGCCAAGCTTAGCCGTGTTAGGCCTAGGAGCCATAAAATCCACACTCGAATTCGGAATCAGCGGCGTCTAATGAATCAGTCTTCATAACACACGTTAGTTGAGAGAAAACGATAACTGCAGTCACTTCTCCTAGCTTGCGAACTTCACGCGTTACCGCGAATCGAACCCGGTTTGGTGTTAGGTTAGAGCCGTCGCTTGGATGGGTGCCGCCATGTTTGTTGACGCAAAGCTTTTGGGAACGCTATTTGAGCTCCCGCTAAATCGGTGAAATAGCGTTCCCAACGCAAAACCCAAATTTGCGTCTAGCGCATGCGCAGTGGCTTCGACGCTATTTCTTTGAGGCCCCAAAACGTTTGGGGCCCCTATTCTAAAACTCTCTAGTAATTAAGCGAATGTTTCTAAGTTTATACACCTAAAACTACTATCCTTACTTTGTATAGCTGCCTACTAAACTGCTATCGCAATCGATGATACGCCTTTCAGACGAAACTCCGACTTTTTTTTCTTTTAGAAAGATGCGATGGTTATTTATAACATTTTGATGGAAAATTTGCGGTTTGAGAAAAATGCGCTTGAAGGCACCTGAACTAGATGGCGCCACCATACTAAGAAAGGTTCGGGATCGCATTCATTGCACGTGAATCGCATCTTATTGACTGCGTATGCGCGCCTGCACAAAGTAGCAACATTGCAACGCCCTTGAGGTTACCAATTTCAGTGCGTGGGTGCTGTCGGGAGCTTTTACTCGAGAGTTAATTGTTATATTGGCCATATATGCTTTACTATACGCACTCCTTCGTTTAGCGGTGCGAGACAACGAAATTTTGCTTGAGAGGTAACCAAGAAAATGCTATCGGATTTAATTTCCGTGTCTGAAGTACTTCACTGAAATGCACATGGAGGAAAAAAAAAATGAGGGGGGACCCTGACGTCGCTTTGCGAAGCTAAGCGAAGCCAGAAGTTGGCGTCGCTCTGCCATCATGTCGGCCGGTTCTCCTCTCTTGTTTACATATCTCGCGAAACCACGCCGTGCTGTGCTCAACCGGGCTGCTCGGACGCGCGCGCTTCGAAGCAATCTTAAACCAAAGGATATAATGGCGATGTCCCATCGCATTACCGTTACGGAAGTCATGTTGAAAGAAGTTCATAATGAACTTCGCAAATGAGGCCGTGAGGTCGAATCGGCTGTTTTCACCGGCTTTCATGAAAATAAACATGCTTTATCAGCCCAGCCAACTGAACTGTTATCAACCGCAGGTACCGGCCGCTGCCCAGTTAATTTTTGCGTGTTGTTTAAAAAGGTCACTTTTATCGCTCCCTTCTAGTTGCTTCTCCCTGCTTGGACTTTCTGGGAATCTTAGATGAACTTGCGAGCTAGACACCTGGCAGTACGAAAAAAATGTGCGCATTCTCGCTGCACTGCAAGAATGCACTGGAGACACGTACGACACACCGACCCATTTGCGATCCATCTGGAGTTTATGACCACAAACACGCATTCTCGTTGTAGCTTGAGGAATCGTCGTGCTTTATTGAACAAATTTCAGGTGGCAGCGCATCACTACGACAGCGCGCCGGCGAGGAGGCAGAATGTCATTTCTGACTCCGCGTTTAGATTCAAGAGAACGTCACACGTATCATTCGCCGTGAGATTGAAGTGGCAAGTCCGTCCTCCCTTCATACGCGACCCTGTGACGGTACCTTTGACCAAGCGGTCCCCACTATTTCCTTTATTCAAGTTGTTGTGCGGCAAGAAATTGCAAACCTTGGCATACCTACCGCCTGCTCCCGACCTGATTCGGCACCCATTCCCATGTCCACAACCTGTAATGACCAGTATTTCGCTCCCAGACCACGCAATCCTGCCGAATGGCGAACCCAAGACGACAAAGCGATCTGCTTCCGCTGCCACCACGTTGGTCATGCATCCCGCCACTGGCGCACCACCTGGATGCCGCTGTACTGGAGCTCACTCCCTGCTCCTCGCCCATATGCCGACGCTCGCCGTTATTCACCTCGCCGTCTGTACCCTACTTATGATGCCCCTGCCAGCCGCTCCGTGCGATCGCCGTCGCCTCAACGCCGTCGCTCCCCGTCACCCCAGCCTCATCGCTTTTCCTCGCCAAACCGACGGACGGAAAACTAGGCCATGCAGCTCTTGGAGGCAGTGCTGCATCACGTTCGTCCTGTCCAAATCCACCGTTGACGCTCCTCACCAACACGAACCTAATTGAAGTAGACGTAGATGGTGTTCCGTTAACGGCATTAATTGATACTGGAGCCCCAGTGTCCATAATGAGCGCTAATCTATGTCGTCGCCTCAAAAACGTTCTTACACCTGCCATCACTCGAGCCGTACGCGTCGCCAATGGCGCCACTGTTGCCGTCAGAGGTATGTGCACTGCTCGCATTGGAATTGCTGGCCGCCAAGTTCCAGTCCTGTTCGCCGTGCTGACCAGTTGCCCTCATGACCTAATCTTCGGGCTCGACTTTCTGACTACGCATTCTGCCCTCGTCGACTGTTCCACCGGTACGCTGTGCCTCGGGCTTCCTGTTGTTTCAGACGTTCACCTCGAACAACCGAACACCCTCTGCACTACAGCGTTTGTTCGCTTACCTCCAAAAGCGTAGAATTGGCCTCGACGGCAACCGCGCCTGATGCGACTATGTCGTCGCACCTATTCGTGATTCGTCGACCTTCGATCTGGTTATTGGCAGATATCCGTCGATGAGCAAGACCAAGAAAAGACCGCTTTCGTCACTCCAGATGGCCTCTACGAATTCAAGGTTATGCCTTTCGGTTGATGCATTGCCCCCGCGCCACGTTCGCACAGATGATCGACTCTCTGCTTCAAGGTTTCAAATGGTCAACTTGCCTCTGTTACTTCGACGACGTCCTTGTGTTTTCTCCTTCACTTGAGACGCACATTGAGCGCGTCGCCGCTATCCTTGACGTATCCAGCTATCCTTCCGCAAGGCTGGGGTCCAATTTACCTCATCGACGTGCCACTTCGGGCGCCCACAGATTACAGTGCTAGGCCAGCTTCCGGAGTACAACCCGACCCGGAGAAGGTTCCAGCAGTAACGGCTTTTCCTGTACCTCCGTCTTTCAAAGACGTCCGGAGTTTTGTGGGGCTCTGTTCTTATTTCCGACGGTTCATGAAAGATTTCGCAGCAATCACTCGACCACTCACTGAACTTCTGAAGAAAGACGTGCCTTTTACGTGGGGTCTCCCTCAGGCTGCCGCATTTTCACGCCTTATCACGATTCTCACCAATCCACCGGTCTTGGCCAACTTTGACCCGCCCGCACCTACAGAGGTCTGAACCAATGCCAGTGGTTATGGGATCGGCGCCGTTCTATCGCTACGCCAACACGGACACGATCGCGTTATAGCCTACGCTAGCCGGATCCTGACAACTGCAGAGCGCAACTATTCGATTACCGAGCGCGAATGTCTTGCTCTCGTCTGGGCTGTTTCAAGGTTCCGCCCATATTTATATGGTAAGCCCTTCTCAGTAATCACAGACCATCATGCGCTCTGTTGGCTTTCGTCGCTCAAGGATCCTACTGGCCGGCTAGGTCATTGGGCCCTCCGACTACAAGAATATCCCTACACAGTGACTTACAAGTCGGGACGCCAACACCAGGACGCGACCTCTACGTCTGATACTAACACCGACGCCTGTTTTCTCTCCATTTTTCCACTGCTCCATGTCGCCGACGAGCAGTGCCGTGACCCGTCCTTGCGTATCATCATTGACCGCCTGGAATCATCACTTAACGACAGTTCCCGTCACTTATTCACACTTCAAAATGGCGTATTCTAGCGCCACAACGTTCACCCCGACGGCCCTGCATTACTCCTTGTGATCCCTAAACAACTTCGCTCGGCTGTTCTCTACGAACTTCACGACTTCCCCACTGCCGTCACCTGGGTGTGTCAAGTACCTACGACCGGATCCACCGATGCTTCTTTTGGCCAGGGCTTGCTGGTTCCGCTCGAAGATATGTAGCTGCGTGTGAGAAATGAGAGCGACGCAAGACACCATCGACGTTCCCTGCTGGGTACCTTCAACCACTCGACATTCCCGCGGAACCATTCTTTCGGGTTGGTTTGGACTTAGTTGGCCATTTTCCTCCTTCTATCTCTGGGAACAGGTCGACCGCTGTGGCTACGGATTACGCCACGCGCTACGCCATCACCCGAGCGCTTCCTACAAGCTACGCCACAGATGTCGCCGATTTTCTTCTACGCGACGTGATTTTATTAAATGGAGCTCCGCGACAACTTCTCACACACCGTGGCCGGACATTCCTATCAAAACGTATCACGGACATCCTGCAGTCCTGTGCCACGAGGCACAAGCTATCCACGTCATGCCATCGTACTGCCCCTCGACACAACCCTCCCTGTTCACCCGGCACCGACCAGTGAATATGCACTTGACGCCATCGCCCACTGTGCCCACGCAAGGGAAATTGCCCGTGACCGCCTTTTGAAATCCCAAGAGAGTCAAAGGCGTTTGTACCACCGGTGAACATGGTTATTTATCAAACGGTTTTTGCCAACTTACTTAATGTGCCAACTAGGGTTAGACCGGAAGGCGAGTCAACTCTTGATTTATTTATCACTAATTCCATGCAGTCAAACGTTAAATCTGGAGCTTTATCGTGTTCAATCAGTGATCACCTGCCGGTGTTTCTGTGTGCAGAATTAAGCGAGTCAAAAGGAAAAAGTTGCCACCAGTGTTGTACCAACTAATTACAGATGAAACACTGAAGTCCTTTGGCGGCGCCATGATGTCAGCAAAATGGGACATGATCACTAACCTTACAGATGCCAATGAAGCTTACGACAAGTTCTTGGATATACTGACCCGACTATACCACAATAGCTTCCCTTTCAGAACACGTAGAAAAAGTAAGAAAACGCGGAAACCGTCGATTACTCCTGAATTACTCAATGAAATGAAAATTAGGACAAGTTGTATCAACATTTCCTTCAGACACGATCAACCGATGACCTTGTCGCATTCAAAAAGTATCGCAATAAACTAGCTGAAAAGATGCGACATGCACGCACAGTATACTATTAATCTTTGCTGGACATTTAGTGTCGTCAACATAGTTTGCTATGGTCGAGGTTGAACACTGTCCTAAATCGAAATCACTCACATAGGCACTTAACGAAATTACAGAATAATGGCAAAGATTTATCCTGTGTTAAGCTCGCTGACGCATTTAATGATTTTTTCACAATATTGGTAAGACTCGGTCTCCATCCTCTCAGGCTAGTAACTACGTATGCGCTCATAATGACAACACAATGTACCTTCATCCTGTAACACTGAATGAAGCTGCGTCCATTATAAAAGCCTTGAACAACAGCACCAGTTGTGACATTGACGGTCTTCAAGTAGGCCCTATTAAACATGTGGTTGACATTATTGCCCCAGTACTCACTCATATTTTTAACACGTGCATGCAATCAGCAATTTTTCGTGCGAAAATGCAGTGTGCAAAGGTTACTGTTAAATATAAAAAAGATATCGTAATGACCTGGGAAATTACAGGCCGGTATCCATTCTACTCGTGTTTTCAAAAGTGTTTGAAAAAATTTTGTGTTCAAGGATGACAAACTTTATTGAAAAACATAACTTGTTAACACCACATCAATACGGTTTCTGTAAGAACAAATCAGTCGAATTAGCATTACTAGAACAGAAAGAATATATACTAACAGAGTTTGAGAATAAAGCAATAGTTGTTAGTATTTTCGTAGACTTTTCTAAAGCATTTGATTTAGTTGACCATAACATTTTGCTGGAGAAATTACAATACTATGGGATACGAGGACAGTCACTATCTCTTATAAAATCCTATCTTTCCAACAGAGCCCAAGTTGTTAAAATAGATACTTTTACTTCGAAAGCCAGGACTGTTCATTGCGGAGTGCCTCAGGGAAGTATTTCCGGCCCTATCCTTTTTAATATTTATATTAATGACATCGTCAACATAAACCCTCAGGCAAGATTTATTATCTATGCAGACGACACCAGTATTTTTTTCGCAGGTAATGATATCCATGCTCTTATTCAGCATTGTAACAGTGCAATTAAATTCTTAGAGGAATGGTAGAAACTTAATCTAATGAAGGTAAATGAGAGCAAAACGAAAGCAGTTATATTTAAGCCGAAAAATAAACATATACCTCCGCATCAAGGTATTAAATTAAACTCGCGAAGTATTGAAATAGCCGAGAATTTCAAATGTCTGGGTGTCATCTTTTCCGCGAACATGTCTTGGGATAATCACGTCAAAAATGTACTCAAATTGGGCCAAATAACAGGTGTAATAGGCCGCTTAAGGTATATTATTTCTACGCGCATCAAACTCTTGCTATATAATTCCCTTTTTTCTTCACACTTGAACTATTGTCAGTTAGTGTGGGGGAACACGGCATGCAACAATCTAGAGCATATTCACTTACTACAGAAAAATATCTCCGACATACATATAATACTCCCTACACTGCATCGACAATAACTTTCTTCATGAACACAGGTGTAATTCCAGCGTATAATCTGTACAAATATCGATTAAGTCATGTCTATAAGGTAGAAGTCTATAAGAATATTTTTAATCTGCATAAACTCGCCAAATTTGCAAACTAGAGCACCAAATTATATCACAAGATACTTCGAAGACTGGGCAGTGCCGACACCACGGTCAAACTCTGGGAAAGAGAGGCTGAGGCACACACTCCTAAATTATTACAATTCGGTTCGTTTCAATCTTTTCTCTTCGTCTCTCAATGAGCTGCGGCTGATGCACGTGATTGCTTTCTAATATTTGTATGACCATTCTATGTGTAATTTTAAATTGATGCTCTTCGTGACTTTTTGAGTAATCTATATGATATGCAATATTATGTATGTACGGTGCACATGTGTATATTTTGAATGAATGAATGTGATGCTGCCTGTGCCCAAATGAGGGATGGTGGACTTGTCAAGCTGTCGAATGGACAGCTTTTTTTCTGCCCCCCCCCCCCCATCTGTACCTTACAAGATGGAAAAAAAAACTCATTTCATTTCATTTCATATTCAGCTTGCAAGACTAAGACACCCACAATTAACAGTGGATCGTATAATGAAATCAATCAGTGGTATTTTGCATGAACAAGCACAAAAACATAACAATAAAAGCCTAAGTATTAAATTAAGAATTTGGAACTTATCAAACGAGCTAAGTAATTTGGTCTAGTGATTGCACTGTATATTCTAGCAGGCTATCCTTGGCCCTTTCGCTCATGACTAGATTTGCGAAATTTCCAAACATTTCCTCTATTTATAACTCTGTACTTTATAATGGTTCCCGAGTTGTGTTCTGCGTGGCCCAATTCAAGCAAAAATTAAATAAAAGATTTATTCTTGAACCGAAGCTTAGAACAGGTCCTTGAACTAGATACTACTAAAACCTTAACTTTCCCGAAATTCACATTTGCCTACAAGCTGGCCACCAGAATACCACTAAAGACGTGTTTGTAGCTTGTTGATTGTTCATACCCTTGTGCATTTCAACACAACTAGCCACAAAACTAAGGTGAAAACAATGTGTAGTATAGTCCGACACTATGTCTTAGGCAAATGAACATTACAGCAAGGCCAGCCAGGCCTCTTCGAGAACAGTAAGAGCATTAAAAGGAAGCTTTAGCTCGGGTGGTCCTATATCTAAATATATGTAAAAAATGAATTCGTTTTTCTCGGCAACCACTGTACTAAATGTTACAAGGTTTATTCAACTTTTAAGAAAAACTTGAAAACAAGTCACTGTTTCGAATTTTTGATTTATGCCGTCAATTTTTTATAAAAGATTGGCAAAATTTGCAAATTTTCAGAAAACGAAACTATCAAGTTTACCCCTCTGTAACTCGGCAAAGAAAAATGATATCACAATTCTGTGAATTGCATCCAATATTACATCTAAAGTGGACAAAATTCATATGTTACACGTGAATCTAAAAACTTTAGTGATGTGAAAATACAGCTTTTGGAGAACCCTTGTACACAACGTAATGAATTAATGTAAGATGTAAATTCACAATCGTATTTGCCCGCTTTGAATGATCTATTGGACGCCGTTTAGAGAACCACGATATCTGTTCTTGATGCAGAGCAATTTATTCTTTAACTTCGTGCTTCTATTTTTCACACTTTCGAATTTTTGAAAATTTCTTTAACGAAATTCAGGCACTAAACCGAGATTCCGCATCCAACAGTCACTAGAATTCAACTTTCTCTCTCAAATATAACAAATTTCATTAAAATCGGTCAGGTTGTTATCTCAGGAAAGCGTTTCTGCGTTCTACATGTATATGAATAGGCCGCGTCGGAGCTGGGCATGAGCTAAAGCTTCCTCTTAATTATTACTAATGAGCAGAACACACTAAGAACATATATTAATAAGGAATTATTGTGTATAAGGGTGTGAACAAAAGCATCACTTTAGCATGTCTACCATGTTTAGTCGAGCATCACTTAAGCAGCAGTCGTTGCGGCTTACGAATCGCTTCTAACCATTCTCGCCATATTTGTGCAGATTTCGTGTGCATCTGATTCCCGGTACCATCTGTGTGAACAAGGACTCTATCAAGACGCACACGTGTAAAGCCCGCGACCCCAGCACCGTCATCACTGCATCACGTGCAGCGCCGCCTACAGACGAATCCTGCCTTGATAAGCGACTGCTCTGGAAACGACGATAATCACTTAGGCAGCAGTGGTGCCGGCTTGCGAATCGCTTCTAACCATTCTCGGCACATTTGTGCAGATTTCGTGTGCATCTGATTCCCGGCGCCATCTGTGCGAACAAGGACTCTATCAAGACGCACACGTGTAAAGCCGGCGACCCCAGCACCGTCATCACTGCATCACGAGCAGCGCCGCCTACAGACGAATCCTGCCTTTATAAGCGACTGCTCTGGAAACGACGATAATCACTTAGGCAGCAGTGGTGCCGGCTTACGAATCGCTTCTAACCATTCTCGGCACATTTGTGCAGATTTCGTGTGCATCTGATTCCCGGCGCCATCTGTGCGAACAAGGACTCTATCAAGACGCACACGTGTAAAGCCGGCGACCCCAGCACCGTCATCACTGCATCACGAGCAGCGCCGCCTACAGACGAATCCTGCCTTTATAAGCGACTGCTCTGGAAACGACGATAATCACTTAGGCAGCAGTGGTGCCGGCTTACGAATCGCTTCTAACCATTCTCGGCACATTTGTGCAGATTTCGTGTGCATCTGATTCCCGGCGCCATCTGTGCGAACAAGGACTCTATCAAGACGCACACGTGTAAAGCCGGCGACCCCAGCACCGTCATCACTGCATCACGAGCAGCGCCGCCTACAGACGAATCCTGCCTTTATAAGCGACTGCTCTGGAAACGACGATAATCACTTAGGCAGCAGTGGTGCCGGCTTACGAATCGCTTCTAACCATTCTCGGCACATTTGTGCAGATTTCGTGTACATCTGATTCCCGGCGCCATCTGTGCGAACAAGGACTCTATCAAGACGCACACGTGTAAAGCCGGCGACCCCAGCACCGTCATCACTGCATCACGAGCAGCGCCGCCTACAGACGAATCCTGCCTTTATAAGCGACTGCTCTGGAAACGACGATAATCACTTAGGCAGCAGTGGTGCCGGCTTACGAATCGCTTCTAACCATTCTCGGCACATTTGTGCAGATTTCGTGTGCATCTGATTCCCGGCGCCATCTGTGCGAACAAGGACTCTATCAAGACGCACACGTGTAAAGCCGGCGACCCCAGCACCGTCATCACTGCATCACGAGCAGCGCCGCCTACAGACGAATCCTGCCTTTATAAGCGACTGCTCTGGAAACGACGATAATCACTTAGGCAGCAGTGGTGCCGGCTTACGAATCGCTTCTAACCATTCTCGCCATATTTGTGCAGATTTCGTGTGCATCTGATTCCCGGTACCATCTGTGCGAACAAGGACTCTATCAAGACGCACACGTGTAAAGCCGGCGACCCCAGCACCGTCATCACTGCATCACGTGCAGCGCCGCCTACAGACGAATCCTGCCTTGATAAGCGACTGCTCTGGAAACGACGATAATCACTTAGGCAGCAGTGGTGCCGGCTTGCGAATCGCTTCTAACCATTCTCGGCACATTTGTGCAGATTTCGTGTGCATCTGATTCCCGGCGCCATCTGTGCGAACAAGGACTCTATCAAGACGCACACGTGTAAAGCCGGCGACCCCAGCACCGTCATCACTGCATCACGAGCAGCGCCGCCTACAGACGAATCCTGCCTTTATAAGCGACTGCTCTGGAAACGACGATAATCGCTTAGGCAGCAGTGGTGCCGGCTTACGAATCGCTTCTAACCATTCTCGGCACATTTGTGCAGATTTCGTGTGCATCTGATTCCCGGCGCCATCTGTGCGAACAAGGACTCTATCAAGACGCACACGTGTAAAGCCGGCGACCCCAGCACCGTCATCACTGCATCACGAGCAGCGCCGCCTACAGACGAATCCTGCCTTTATAAGCGACTGCTCTGGAAACGACGATAATCACTTAGGCAGCAGTGGTGCCGGCTTACGAATCGCTTCTAACCATTCTCGCCATATTTGTGCAGATTTCGTGTGCATCTGATTCCCGGTACCATCTGTGTGAACAAGGACTCTATCAAGACGCACACGTGTAAAGCAGGCGACCCCAGCACCGTCATCACTGCATCACGAGCAGCGCCGCCTACAGACGAATCCTGCCTTTATAAGCGACTGCTCTGGAAACGACGATAATCACTTAGGCAGCAGTGGTGCCGGCTTACGAATCGCTTCTAACCATTCTCGCCATATTTGTGCAGATTTCGTGTGCATCTGATTCCCGGCGCCATCTGTGCGAACAAGGACTCTATCAAGACGCACGCGTGTAAAGCCGGCGACCCCAGCACCGTCATCACTGCATCACGAGCAGCGCCGCCTACAGACGAATCCTGCCTTTATAAGCGACTGCTCTGGAAACGACGATAATCACTTAGGCAGCAGTGGTGCCGGCTTACGAATCGCTTCTAACCATTCTCGGCACATTTGTGCAGATTTCGTGTGCATCTGATTCCCGGCGCCATCTGTGCGAACAAGGACTCTATCAAGACGCACACGTGTAAAGCCGGCGACCCCAGCACCGTCATCACTGCATCACGAGCAGCGCCGCCTACAGACGAATCCTGCCTTTATAAGCGACTGCTCTGGAAACGACGATAATCACTTAGGCAGCAGTGGTGCCGGCTTACGAATCGCTTCTAACCATTCTCGGCACATTTGTGCAGATTTCGTGTGCATCTGATTCCCGGCGCCATCTGTGCGAACAAGGACTCTATCAAGACGCACGCGTGTAAAGCCGGCGACCCCAGCACCGTCATCACAGCATCACGAGCAGCGCCGCCTACAGACGAATCCTGCCTTTATAAGCGACTGCTCTGGAAACGACGATAATCACTTAGGCAGCAGTGGTGCCGGCTTACGAATCGCTTCTAACCATTCTCGGCACATTTGTGCAGATTTCGTGTACATCTGATTCCCGGCGCCATCTGTGCGAACAAGGACTCTATCAAGACGCACACGTGTAAAGCCGGCGACCCCAGCACCGTCATCACTGCATCACGAGCAGCGCCGCCTACAGACGAATCCTGCCTTTATAAGCGACTGCTCTGGAAACGACGATAATCACTTAGGCAGCAGTGGTGCCGGCTTACGAATCGCTTCTAACCATTCTCGCCATATTTGTGCAGATTTCGTGTGCATCTGATTCCCGGTACCATCTGTGTGAACAAGGACTCTATCAAGACGCACACGTGTAAAGCAGGCGACCCCAGCACCGTCATCACTGCATCACGAGCAGCGCCGCCTACAGACGAATCCTGCCTTTATAAGCGACTGCTCTGGAAACGACGATAATCACTTAGGCAGCAGTGGTGCCGGCTTACGAATCGCTTCTAACCATTCTCGCCATATTTGTGCAGATTTCGTGTGCATCTGATTCCCGGCGCCATCTGTGCGAACAAGGACTCTATCAAGACGCACGCGTGTAAAGCCGGCGACCCCAGCACCGTCATCACTGCATCACGAGCAGCGCCGCCTACAGACGAATCCTGCCTTTATAAGCGACTGCTCTGGAAACGACGATAATCACTTAGGCAGCAGTGGTGCCGGCTTACGAATCGCTTCTAACCATTCTCGGCACATTTGTGCAGATTTCGTGTGCATCTGATTCCCGGCGCCATCTGTGCGAACAAGGACTCTATCAAGACGCACACGTGTAAAGCCGGCGACCCCAGCACCGTCATCACTGCATCACGAGCAGCGCCGCCTACAGACGAATCCTGCCTTTATAAGCGACTGCTCTGGAAACGACGATAATCACTTAGGCAGCAGTGGTGCCGGCTTACGAATCGCTTCTAACCATTCTCGGCACATTTGTGCAGATTTCGTGTGCATCTGATTCCCGGCGCCATCTGTGCGAACAAGGACTCTATCAAGACGCACGCGTGTAAAGCCGGCGACCCCAGCACCGTCATCACAGCATCACGAGCAGCGCCGCCTACAGACGAATCCTGCCTTTATAAGCGACTGCTCTGGAAACGACGATAATCACTTAGGCAGCAGTGGTGCCGGCTTACGAATCGCTTCTAACCATTCTCAGCACATTTGTGCAGGTTAGTGCTTCTGAAATTTTCCTTATAGCCCATAAGTTTACGCCGCCACCCCTGCTGCCGTTCTTTACTTCCTGTATTGATCTGCGTAATTCAACGAGATGCCCACTAATTCCGAGTTAACGAAAGAACTTGAGCTTCTCCGATCTGAAGTCGCAGAAATGCGTCATAGTCTTAGTGTTTTTAATTATTTGTAGGAGTCTGTGAAAGCAAGAAATGACATCCTTCTCCAAGAAAACAAATCCTTGAGAGACGATAATAAGTTTTTGAAAGTAACAAAAGCCTTTCACAACGAGTAGCTGACCTTGAGCAGTATTCAAGGCAAAATAACGTATAAGTTGAAGGTATTCCGGAAACTGAAGGAGAGAGCTGCCTAACAGTTGTCCAGGCTTTAGGTGACAAGATTGGGTTCCCTGTCACTGCTGATGACATTGACATTGTTCACCGCGTGCCTGGCAAACAAGGAACTAACATTATCGCGCGGTTCTGCTCGCGAACAAGAAAGGCTGACTTTGCTTCAAAAGCGCGTAAAGCAAGACTCACAACAACTGCAATAGGGCTGTCACATAAATCACCGACTTCTATTTTTATTAATGATCACCTAACACCCGATAATAAGCGGCTTTTTGCGCAGGCGCTAGAGCTGAAGAAGACTAAAGGATGGAGATTTCTGGGGACCGATAACTGTGCCATTAATGCCAGAAAGTGGGAAAACAGCCGTGTACATCGCATATGTAGTGCGAATGATTTGTCAGTCTTCAAATAATTTCTTCCTTGCTTGCACTAACGTCTAATTCATCATGGCTGACTCAGTTTTTACTCTTGATGAAGCGAAAGCTCTATTTAAGGCCCTCAGCCCTCAGTCCCCAGCAGCCGCGAAGCAACTGACCACGGCGGCGGTCAGATCTGTGACGCTGCAGAGGGTGCTAAGAATACCTGGCTCCGGACAGGCCGCCATTGGAATCTGAACCTGGCAACGTTTAACGTTAGAATGCTATCTAGTGAGGCGAGTCTAGCAGTGTTATTGGAGGAATTAGAGGGTAGTAAATGGGATATAATAGGGCTCAGTGAGGTTAGGAGGACAAAAGAAGCATATACAGTGCTAAAAAGCGGGCATGTACTGTGTTACCGGGGCTTAGCGGCGAGACGAGAACTAGGAGTCGGATTCCTGATTAATAAGGAAATAGTTGGTAACATACAGGAATTCTATAGCATTAACGAGAGGGTGGCATGTCTTGTTGTGAAACTTAATAAGAGGTACAAAATGAAGGTTGTACAGGTCTACGCTCCTACATCTAGTCATGATGACCAGGAAGTCGAAAGCTTTTATGAAGACGTAGAATCGGCGATGGGTAAAGTCAAAACAAAATACACTATACTGATGGGCGACTTCAATGCCAGGGTAGGCAAGAAGCAGGCTGGAGACAAGTCAGTGGGGGAATATGGCATAGGCTCTAGGAATAGCAGAGGAGAATTATTAGTAGAGTTTGCAGAACAGAATAATATGCGTATAATGAATACCTTCTTCCACAAGCGGGTTAGCCGAAAGTGGACGTGGAGGAGCCCGAATGGTGAGACTAGAAATGAAATCGACTTCATACTCTGCGCGAACCCTGGCATCATTCAAGATGTAGACGTGCTCGGCAAGGTACGCTGCAGTGACCACAGGATGGTAAGAACTCGAATTAGCCTAGACTTGAGGAGGGAACGAAAGAAACTGGTACACAAGAAGCCAATCAATGAGTTAGCGGTAAGAGGGAAACTAGAGGAATTCCGGATCAAACTACAGAACAGGTATTCGGCTTTAACTCAGGAAGAGGACCTTAGTGTTGAAGCAATGAACGACAGTCTCATGGGCATCATTAAGGAGTGCGCAATAGAAGTCGGTGGTAACGCCGTTAGACAGGAAACCAGTAAGCTATCGCAGGAGACGAAAGATCTGATCAAGAAACGCCAATGTATGAAAGCCTCTAATCCTACAGCTAGAATAGAACTGGCAGAACTTTCTAAGTTAATCAACAAGCGTAAGACAGCGGACATCAGGAACTATAATATGGATAGAATTGAACAGGCTCTCAGGAACGGAGGAAGCCTAAAAACAGTGAAGAAGAAACTAGGAATAGGCAAGAATCAGATGTGTGCGTTAAGAGACAAAGCCGGCAATATCGTTACTAATATGGACGAGATAGTTCAAGTGGCTGAGGAGTTCTATAGAGATTTATACAGTACCAGTGGCACCCACGACGATAGTGGAAGAGAGAATAGCCTAGAGGAATTCGAAATCCCACAGGTAACGCCAGAAGAAGTAAAGAAAGCCTTAGGAGCTATGCAAAGGGGGAAGGCAGCTGGGGAGGATCAGGTAACAGCAGATTTGTTGAAGGATGGTGGTCAGATTGTTCTAGAGAAACTGGCCACCCTGTATACGCAATGCCTCATAACCTCGAGCGTACCGGAATCTTGGAAGAACGCTAACATAATCCTAATCCATAAGAAAGGGGACGCCAAAGACTTGATAAATTATAGACCGATCAGCTTACTGTCCGTTGCCTACAAAGTATTTACTAAGGTAATCGCAAATAGAATCAGGAACACCTTAGACTTCTGTCAACCAAAGGACCAGGCAGGATTCCGTAAAGGCTACTCAACAATAGACCATATTCACACTATCAATCAAGTGATAGAGAAATGTGCAGAATATAACCAACCCTTATATATAGCTTTCATTGATTACGAGAAAGCGTTTGATTCAGTCGAAACCTCAGCAGTCATGGAGGCATTACGGAATCAGGGTGTAGATGAGCCATATGTAAAAATACTGGAAGATATCTATAGCGGCTCCACAGCCACCGTAGTCCTCCACAAAGAAAGCAACAAAATCCCTATAAAGAAAGGCGTCAGACAGGGAGATACGATATCTCCAATGCTATTCACAGCATGTTTACAGGAGGTATTCAGAGGCCTGGAGTGGGAAGAATTGGGGATAAAAGTTGATGGAGAATACCTTAGCAACTTGCGATTCGCTGATGATATTGCCTTGCTTAGTAACTCAGGAGACCAATTGCAATGCATGCTCACTGACCTGGAGAGGCAAAGCAGAAGGGTGGGTCTGAAAATTAATCTGCAGAAAACTAAAGTACTGTTTAACAGTCTCGGAAGAGAACAGCAGTTTACGATAGGTAGCGAAACACTGGAAGTGGTAAGGGAATACATCTACTTAGGGCAGGTAGTGACCACGGATCCGGATCATGAGACTGAAATAACCAGAAGAATAAGAATGGGTTGGGGTGCGTTTGGCAGGCATTCTAAAATCATGAACAGTAGGTTGCCACTATCCCTGAAAAGGAAAGTGTACAACAGCTGTGTGTTACCAGTACTCACATATGGGGCAGAAACCTGGAGGCTTACGAAAAGGGTTCTGCTGAAATTGAGCACGACGCAACGAGCTATGGAAAGAAGAATGATGGGTGTAACGTTAAGGGATAAGAAAAGAGCAGATTGCGTGAGGCAACAAACGCGCGTAAACGACATCTTAGTTGAAATCAAGAAAAAGAAATGGGCATGGGCCGGACATGTAATGAGGAGGGAAGATAACCGATGGTCACTAAGAGCTACGGACTGGATTCCAAGAGAAGGGAAGCGTAGCAGGGGGCGGCAGAAAGTTAGGTGGGCAGATGACATTAAGACGTTTGCAGGGACAACATGGCCACAATTAGTACATGACCGGGGTAGTTGGAGAAGTATGGGAGAGGCCTTTGCCCTGCAGTGGGCGTAACTAGGCTGATGATGATGATGACATTGAAACATCCGCAGTATTCATAAGCATCATGATGATCTCGGCGTTCTTCTTTGCAGTCTTGATCATGCCTTCTCTTTCGTATGCCTATCTGAAACGTGGTTATCATCTCATGACGGGAATCTATATGGTCTTTCTGGCTGCACTTCTGAATATTGTCATCGTGAAGGTTATCGCAATGGCGGTTCGGCCATTTTAGTAAAATCTTCATTGTAATACAAACGTCGCCATGATCTTTTTTTCGTCATTGCCTCTGTGAATCAGTATGGCTAGAAGTAGAGAGTAATAACCTGCAGCTGCCTACCATATGTAACATCATCATTGCATGCATTTATCGTTCACCTTTTTCCTCTTACATCTAGTTTTGTAAAGAATTTGAGCAGTTACTAAACACAGACACTGATGAAAACAAGGATATTGTGATATGTGGCGACATTAATATCAACATTATCAGCCCTGACAGTCAATGTTGCTCTGAGTACTTACGTACTTATCTTAGCTGTGGTCTCTCCTCACAAATTACAGCTCCAAGCAGGTGTGAAATAGGCGGACCTAATACTTTAATTGACCATGTACTGTCTAGCATACCTACTGATCTTAGCACAGCTGGAATAGTGGAATATGCCGTAACAGACCATTACCCTATACTTTTTGCATAGGTTCCGTAACGCTTTCTCAAGCAGCAAAATAAATCAGGTCTTTCTTTGATTCTAATAAATTCACTCGTATGATTCGTGCGATTGACTGGGCTGACGTGCTTGAAGAGCAATGTGGCGAAAGGGCTTTTGAATCTTTTTTTGGAAAAATATCCCAATGCGCTAACTTATGTACAAGTAACACTACTGGAACGCGATGGTTTAGTTCGATAAGAAAGCCTTGGATTAGTGATTCTTTATTACGGTCCATCAAAAAAAGAGATAATCTTCGTAAGAAACTTAAAGCCCAGCCATTCAATAATACGTTGCGATTGCGCTTCCACACATATTCAAATGTTCTAACAGCCACTTTAACAAATGCCAAGCGTAATTACTACGAAATTAAAATAGGAAAAAGTGGAAGTGATACCAGACGAAACTGGCAGCTTATTAAAGAATTCTTAAGCATTCGTACAACTAAAAATCACATATCGTGTGTGAACCACGATTCTGGTAATATTATTGACCCTCAAGACATAACTAATGTCTTCAGTGACCATTTTGGTATTGCAGATGGTAGTCAGCCTGATTCAACGTTGCTTAATTTTCCGCGCTATTCTCATTCCTTTTACCTGTTCCCCACAACATTGCTAGATGTATGTAATATTATCGATTCTCTTAAAACAACCGCTCCAGGCCTCGACTTGATACGCCCTTCTAGCATTAAGCTTGTGTCTAATGAAATCTCACCTGTGTTAGCACATATAGCAAACAGATTATTTATAGAACATCTTTCCTAATCGCCTCAAGACAGGTAAAGTAATCCCAGTATTTAAAAAAGGTGACCGTAAGTGCATGAGTAATTATCGTCCTATCTGCATTTTATCTTTCTTCAGTAAGGTGATCGAAAAACTAATACACAATTGCTTAACTAAACGCTTATCCAAATTTAATCTTTTAACTCCTGATCAATTTGGTTTTCGCGACAATTTTTCAACTGAACTAGCGCTTATTAGTTTTTCTGAGAGGGTTAAATTAGCCATCGATCAAAGCGTCTTAGTCGGTGCTCTCTTTATTGATCTCACTAAAGCGTTTGATACAATTACCCATCGTATTTTAAGTAAACTTGAATCTTATGGAATTTCTGGCCCGCCTTTACAATTAATTCGCAACTACCTAATAGACCGACCATATATAGTCGAAGTTAATGGTGTCTTCTCCTCATCAAAAACTGTAAATACAGGCGTCCCTATGGGATCAATACTTGGGCCACTTTTATTTCTCATATTTATTAATAACTTGCCAGAAACATTAACACATGCGCACTGCCTTCTTTATGCTGATAACACTACTATTTTCGCATCTGATAAAAATTTATTCACAAAGCAGGATAAACTTAACGCTGACCTAGCGAATGTTCATTCATGGTGTGTAAAAAACAAGCTAACCATTAACCCACCTAAGACAACATTTATGGTATTCCATTCTTCAAAAACTTTGCGCATTGATTTTATTGCAGTGTCTCTAAATAATAATGAATTTGCAAGATCCGCATCTACTAAATTTTTTGGTGTAGTTCCAGATGAGAACCTAAAGTTCCAGTGCCATATTCAATCACTTAGTCAAAAAATCTGATTTGGTATTCACATAATCATAAAAACTCGCTTTTTTCAACAAACCATTCTCATGTCTTTATATTACGCGTACATACACAATTATCTCTCATACTGCTTGTCATCTTGGGGTAATACATATGCCACACATCTGCATCAACTAGAAGTTTTGCAACGCAGGCATTACGATTAATTGCATTCCAATTGCATAAATCTCCATCTGCTCCCATATTCCGTTCCCTAAATGTTTTTCCCTTACCCATGTTATTCAATCAAAGCTGTCACTACTTATGCTTCGTCTTATAAATACCGAGTTTAATATTCCAGGTTTAGCTCACTCTAGCCTCATCAATTAAAACAGCACAAGCTTATCAGCACAACTCAATCTTCTCCTTCCAAAAGCAAGAACTAATTATGGAAAATTTACCGTCGCGTTTTTAGGCATTTCTCTTAGGAACTCAATACCATCTGATAAGATGTCGTCTACATTATTATCATTCAAGCGTAGAACGTAGGACCATTTCATGAGCACTTTATCTGACGCACAGTATAATTTAACGAACCTAGAATTATTTAGATTTTGTTCGGCTTTACCATTATGCAATGCACTGTTGAATTACCGAGTCACTGAATTTGGCTTATAATTGATACTTCTCCTCGTTGTTAGTTTTATGTGCCAGTTATCCGAGTTTGAATTGCTGCGAGTTATTTTTAAGATTTCCTCAACTATTTTTCTTTCTTTTTAACTATGTAATCATACTTGTGATATTTTTAATATATATTTTTTATCTCTTACCGTTTATTTCCGATGATGTAGAAATTCTATAATATATGACATGACTCACTGTCTGCCACGATCCTACTATCCCCTTTTCATGTCTTGTTAGGAGGCCCCCCCGACAGTTGTTACTTCGGGACCTCCGAATGTGTACTTATACCCATCTTGTATTTGATTTAGTCAAAAATAAATATTGATTGATTGATCGTACAAGCAGTGACTTTTCATTCTACTCAGTGCAAAATATTAAGCCACCAATGCAACACGTGGCAAATGGAGCCACGAATAAATACCTTTCTGATCATATCCAATAGCAGCAACTTTAGATGAAAAAGTCATGCTCCTTATGTTCAAGTGCCTTGTTCTAAAAATCAAATCCTCCTTTCCAGCTCACAAATTCGCAGTAATTTGTGCGCTTGTCATGGGTGACCAATTGTATTGTCCTATTGTTGATCGACTGTGAACATGCCAAAGCTTAATTATTTTGCATTCTGTTTGGTCATAATTTCTGGCTGCAATGAGTTTTGTGGAACACAGGAATAAAGACATAATTTTTGCAGACTGTCACGATGTGTGTATGAGAGTTGTGCACATACACCTGGATTCATCCCAATCTCAAATTAATACAATGCCTGTCTACGCATTGTATGCATAACCCCATGGCAGTGGCAGATTGTACACAACTCCCGCTCCACCTGACCCTACATCCTGATTACACAGGTACCGACAACAGCCTCCTAGACGCCGAATTTTCCATCGAAGAGATACGCCGGGCTCTCCACGAACTAAACGGCCGTTCCGCCCCGGGCCCCCATGGCATAACCAACAAGCTCCTGCGGAACTTAGACGAGCCCTCGGTCGTGTACCTCACGGACGCCATCAATGACGTGTGGAGGCGGGGCGAGTTACCTGATGCCTGGAAACTCGCCCAGACGATCCTCATTCCGAAACCGGGCAAGGCGCCTGGCCTCGATAACCTTCGCCCCATCTCGCTCACGTCGTGCGTGGGTAAGGTGGCCGAGCATGTCGTACTCAACAGAGTCGGCCGGTATCTCGAAGACCAGGACTGTTACACACACCACATGATCGGCTTCCGACCCGGGCTCTCTACTCAGGATACGATGCTTCTCCTGAAACACCAGATCATAGACGCCGGGGCTACTTGGGGCACCCGCGCCATACTCGGACTTGACCTGGAGAAGGCTTTCGATAACATCCAGCACTCGGCAATACTAAAGGCGATCACGGCCTTAGGGCTCGGGCGCCGGTTCTACGAGTTCGTCCGCTCCTTCCTAACCCGTCGCAAGGCTGTGCTCCGTGCCGGAGACCTCACGTCGGAAGAAGTCGAGCTCGGACAGCGTGCCACCCCCCAGGGCTCCGTCCTTTCGCCGACGCTGTTCAACCTGGTGATGATTGGGCTCTCCGAACGCCTGTCGAAGATACAAGGCCTCAACCATACGGTATACGCGGACGATATCACCATCTGGTGCTCCGCGGGGTCGGACGGCTTCATCGAATCCGCTCTGCAGGAGGCAATCGAAACTGCCGAATCCTACCTCGACCACACGGGCCTCAAGTGCTCCTCCGCCAAATCGGAGCTGTTGTTGTACAGCCCAAAACGACAAGGCAAAAGGCCTAAGGGATGGAAACCACCGACCGAGCGCAACATCACTATCCGCACCAGAGACGGTCGCCCAATCCCCAGGGTCGATTCCATCCGAGTACTGGGAATGATTATCGAGGCGGGCGGATCAAACATCCAAACGGTCCACAAGCTGACGACAAAGACGGACAAGGCAATACGACTTGTACGCAGGGTGGCCAACCGTCACCACGGCCTCAAAGAAGACAATCTGCGGCGTCTCGTACAGGCGTTCGTCCTATGCCACTTCACCTACGTCGCAGCAATGCATAAGTGGAAACAATCGGAGCGTGACAAGCTCAATGTACTCATACGAAAGGCAGTGAAGCGGGCCCTTGGGCTCCCAATCACGACGCCGACGTTTCGACTCCTCGAGCTCGGTGAGCACAATACCCTCGAAGAGATCGCTGAGGCTCAGGAGAGAGCGCAGATGATACGTCTGACAATGACGAAGACTGGCCGTCACATCTTGCGCGAGCTGGGGTACTTTCCACCGAACACCCAGGATCCACCGGAGCTTACGCCGGTTCCTCGCGAGCTCCGCGACCTGATCACAATCGCACCCATTCCGCGAAACGTCCATCCGGAACACAATCGAGGCAGGCGCCTAGTCCGGGCCACCGCGTTCCTCAATCGAATAAACGAGAAAGCGGACGACGTCGCTTTCGTGGACGCCGCCGCCTACCGGTGCAACCGAGCCTACGCCGCCGTAGCCGTCTCGTCCTCGCAACGGACTTTAAACGCCGCAACGGTACGCACACGTGATCCCGAGGTGGCGGAGCAAGTGGCCATAGCCCTGGCAATGCTCGACGATAAGCGAACGACAATATTCAGCGACTCGAGACCGGCCATGAAAGCGTTCGAGAGAGGAGTCGTCTCCGTCAAGGCGTTACGCATTCTCCGCGGCGCTGATCTAAGCACCCTCAAACACCACACCGTCGTCTGGTTTCCCGCCCACCTGGGTCGGATCCCGGGCGCCCCGCCCAACCTCAACGAGACAGCCCACGACGCTGCGCGCGCGCTTACCGACCGCGCCGTCACCCCCGGGCAACCACGTCTCGATGAGTTGGAGGCGAACAGGGACGCCCCAGTAACCTACAATGAAATAACCAAACACTTTTACTTGGGACGACGTCTCTTTCCGCCCCCGCACCCCAAACTAAACAGGCCACAGGCGCTAACGCTACGCTTATTACAGACAGATACCTATCCGAACCCCGCCACCTTACACATCATCTACCCGGACGTCTACCCAGACAATGCGTGCCCCTCGTGCGGGGTCACGGCGACACTCGCACACGTGCTCTGGGAGTGCAGAAACGCTCCGGCCGACTCTACCTCCGACAAGTGGGAGAGGACGATACGAAGCCCGCTCCTAGAAGATCAGCAATGGGCCGTCCAGCAGGCTCGCGCAGCGGCCGCCAGGTACTCCCTGTCGGTCCCTGCGTGGGAGACGCCCACTGCGCGCTGACGTGCGTCCTGCAGGACTTCTATTAAAGTTTTTCCAATCCAATCCCGCTCCACACTGCACTGCCTGCGAATTTTACCAAACACGACAACGGAATGAATTCGTTTTTCTGGCTTTTTCAAAATCGTGGTATCACGAAACATGTTTCGTGATACCACGCTTTTGAAGAAGAGCCGTGACACCACCGCCCGAGAGTTATCGGAAGCATTCTTCATTCAGTCATTGGGGTCACAGTGCATTAGTGTGCCTACCTTAACCTTGTAAAGCGCTGAATTTGGTTCTTTGGACTCTGTCGCATGGGTGCGCTCTTGGGCTCGGATGTTGGTGGCTCCACCAGCTTGGTATTCACTGCGCATGTTCCTCTAGTTTCAGCTGTCTATAAAGGAGTGACGCAATAAAATGATGTGATGTGAGTTGAGAGTAGCGAGCGCCTTGTCCTGGTCGTCTTTCTTGTGTCTGTTGTTTTGCGCTAAACAAAGTATTCATGGATTCGCAACAACTAGCCCGCCAACGCATTGTCCGGAACGTGCGGTTTGACGTTACAATATGTTTGATACAAAAAAAACTTTTAGCCCGTAGGGACCGACTACATTATTGCCTAGGAAAAAGCACACACATGCAAAACAACTGCAACCATTTTTTCTACTTCTCCCATCTCGTTCATTATGTTCCATCTTCTTGCCTAATTTAAGTGCACGAATAATTTTTGCACAGACCTTTGTTAGACATATTTTGTGCTGTGCTAATGAAAGGCAGCAGCCAAGAACATTAGAAAGGTTGGTTGTGGCTCGTAGGATAACATGCATCCGGTGAACGTGACCTTAAGCGCATATGTACAGTCTGCCGCTATCATATAGTCCTGCCTACACCGGACAGATGGGATGCTGCATTGATGCAAGGAGCACGAGTCATCTGTGTCCAATAAACCGTCACCCACACATTGAGAAACACTGCAAAACTGGTGGCTGGGTCTTGTGTTCCACAAATCGCGTTGTAACCAGGCATCATGACCAGACATGTGAGGCAATTGATGGTAACGATATTTACAGAGAATGACTAATGCATCAGTCATTCATCAGCTGCAGTGCATGAAAAAAAAATGTTTAATGGATAACACCCCATCTGTCACTACATATTATTACATATCGCCAGTCTATAGATTTTGAAGTCTGAGGTTAAAGCCAGTACTTCTGTCATGTGCGTACTTGTTTACTTTTTGTGACATCATTGGACCAGAATTGGTATAACCAAATGGCCACACATGGTTTTTGTCACATTATAGTGATCCTCACAAAGCCTTGCAAACACCGGCCTGTTTGGTCTAAGTATGCTTTTGTACATAACCTTTTCCAAAAAAGCGGAAAAGCTACCAGTCCAAGAAGCTAGCAAGAATGTTTGAATGCTTTATTTAAACAATACATTGTCGGGGATGTAGGGGCTAAAGGTAGATGCAAATGCCTGACAAAGGCCCCCCTACCCGTACATTGCATAAGGGGTGGAACATCATGAAAATACAGTGCAACAATGTAGAAACAAGAAAAGGAACAAAACGTATGGGCAAGCAATCAAATACAAAAAAGTAAGATTGTTACACTTTATACATAACATATCATCAGTAATGCGAGAGATAATATATCATCAGCAATCAAGAGCATTAAGTTAAATCCACTGCAAAACCTTACTTTTTGACCTTTCCCCTTATAATAAAATGGATAAGCCAGTGTGTAAACATTAGAGTTGATCTAACTGTGCCGAATAAGCGTGAGATTACGCAACCACGTTAACACAATAAGCATACATTTACTTGCAATAAAAAACATCAGTCTCAGTTTGTTCCTTCCAACACAAACATGGTATATTTTATTCCTTTAGCACGAGGAAAAGCCCATGTAGACTAAACAAGCCGATATTTGAATCCGAGGCTACACGATCGAGCAACGTTATCATGTGACCATTTGGGTATATGCATACATCGTAAGTAGTGCAGATGCCGGCCTGAATTCGACAAGTGCCAAGTGAAGAAGTAATCGGATCTTACAGAATAACAAAATTGAAAGAGAAACGTGTCAGTGCAGCATCTGTCTTTTGAATTTACAAGAACATAGCATACTTGTTTGCAAACCTACTACAAGGGTACATTTGTGTGTGACTCCCCCCCCCCCCCCCCCCCGCCTCCGTGCTTATTTCTGTAGTTTGATGCTATTGACATAAAGGCTCCTTCATATTTAATTGTTATCTGTTGCACAAACAGATCAGTTGTCAGTCAGTGCAACATGCTTTTTCCTATGTGGACTCACTGCGAAAAGGAAACATTTCTCACATTGTGTGCTTTTCACTGCTCTCACATCAAGAATCACAAAAGGACGAGTTCTATTGAAAATTACATACAAGAATATGTCTGTGCTGCAGTTGAAATAGAGTAACTATAGGGAAAACAAATGACATGTCCTGATGAATTTTGTTTTCGTCACCTAATTGCTTGAGTGCATAATCAGTCAGATCATTCGTATTAAAAAAGGAAAACAAATTCAACAATGCACAGGTTTATGCTGGTTAATGCTCTGTTGACTGCAGCACACAATTTGAACCAAGAACAGGGGACAAGAAACAGGAATAAGGGCTAACTTCCAGCTGACATTATTGGTTACATGTGCGCATCATACAGTCATGAAAACCCAAAGGATAGTAAACAAAGCAAAAAGGACATCTCAGCAGAAAAATAACAAGACGAAACGGAAGAAAAAAAAACATTTCTTTTGGCAGCTAAATCACAACCAAGATGCAAAATATAGCCATACTTTGGAAAGCACGCGTGTTCAGTTATTTCGCTCAATCCCCCAATATTGCAACTGCTCGTTTGACAGCAATACCGACAGCACATTTACACATTCTTTTATTGTACATGCGATCTTTGCTCTCTCCGCTACATTTTCCTGTGGTTATTTATTTATTTAGTACGTACTTGCTTCACTCATACTGGCATTACAGCAGGGGGTATACACACAATGTAACGTAACTGACACCCGAATCAAGCACACGAAGCAGGGAGGGAATCATCATTGGACACTATGCAAACATTTGCAGGCGGAAGAACATTCCAGTCTCCTATAGCCCAGGGAAAAAACACATAACGTATGGCGTCACTTAATAGGAAATTCATGCATTTTCTTACTGTGGTCTCTTTCTTGTGAGATATGATGATAGCGTAATGTAGTGCAATTCTCTACCTATACATATTTTGGAATAGTACATGCTGTGAAATAATTGCGATTGCAGCCGTTTTCTATTATTTTAAATCTTGCCATTGCAGCTTACCCTCAAGACTGTTTCACATGTTGCGAGTGGAGTGAAAAAAAAATTGGTGCAGTCGCACGCGTCGCAATGTGATTTTTAGAAGGCTAATTTCACACAATAGTGATTTGAACAACGGAGTTGGTACAGTGGCTAGATGGGTAAGTGTACCGTCCACTGGGCGTGAAGCGTAGTACAGCACGTCTCTGCTTCGCTACAACTAACGTGGCACTCGAGTCAGAAGTCTGTCACAAGCGGAGCGCGTCGTGCTCTGCTGCAGCCTTATTACAGTGGAACTGTGGCACATTTAACACTGGATATAAACTGGAAACAGTCTTCACAGTGGCATTTCTGATTGTAGCAGAGCTCTGTCAGTTGTGAAGGCAATGTACTTACCTTGTCAGTGAGCTGTTTGTTTCCTCATTTTGTTGTGCAAAATTTAAGAACTTCTAACGCTGTTTAATTGGGCAAACATGTTAAACTTGAGCCTACAAGAGGAAGCACACATTCTACATGGACAAACTAGCCTTTCACCTGCTCTTCTAAAGCGAGAAAGGCGGAAGTTTGCTTTGCTGAACAGCTAGTATGTAGGGGTTGTATGGGAACGGCTATTCCTGCAGGGTGCATTCTTCGGTCGCACACACAAACCAGCAACATCAAGCTTTTACTGCAACTAAAGCTTTAAGTGAAACACGGCCCTGCATCACAGTGCTCACGAAGCATGGTGTAGCGTATACCGTAAGGTGTTTTTTTTTTCTTTTCTGGAGTACGCTAAGCAGCCAAGTTCTTGCTAGTCACAAGGAAGTGCAGGCGAGCAATATATTAGTTTGATGATGCTGTTTGTAATTCTGTTTTGTGCTGATCACAACCAATGACTCCTGAAGGCTTCAGCTGGTTAAATGAAAAAAAAATTCTGCTAGTGGCAGGGCATCTGGCAGTTGTTTTTTTGTGAACTGCGGCCGCTGCATTTCAAGCTGAATATTCTGCAGACAGAATCGTTTCGTCGGCCATTTTTGAACAGGTTAATTTCTTCACTTGTGTGCATGTACTCCTTCTTCACTTGGAGAACATGTGACATTTTCATTCGCTTCCTATTTGCTTGAAGCATGTGTAAGTTCGGCTCGCTGTCTTTTCAAGATTACTTTAACGGCAGACATACCGTTGGAGCATTGCCCCATGTTCTTCCTGTAGGAATTTTCTTCGATATGTAAGCCGCAGCGTCGGATAGCACTGAACGATCAGTGTCACTCATTAGCTGCACATACACCATCAGAGTCTGCACAATCTTCCTGCCGATCATATGCTCAATGAAATGCTCCTTGAAGTGGCACTGGCACATGACTAATGTGGTTGAAGCATTTTGTCAGCACGGCGAAGGGTATCCAATGATACTTTCACCTGTGGCTTGCATGTTTGTAACCGAGCTTACTATTTGGTTCAAAGCAAGTGCTGTCGCTCCGGCTTGTTTTCTTCTGTGCAGGAACACTTTCACTCCGTCCCGGGGTATCATGGGCTTCTTGGTATTCACAAACTTTACTTGCAGTATTCACTTCGCTCCTCATACGTTTAAGGAAACTACGGGAACTCCAAGAACTATTGTGACTGCGAGCGCAGCGCGCCGTGCCGCCTGCGTGTGTATAAATATAAATAATATATATGACATAAATGACTGCTTTTCAAAATGACTAATTGCAGCAAGAAACATCACACTTTCATACACTCTCTCACCATAAATTTACCACTTTCTTTGGTTTTACTGTGAAAAATATTATTTGAAATTTTACAGGCAAGCTATAACCAGGGTGTCGAACCGGAACCAAACCTGAATTTTTGCCCGGAACCGGCACCAAACTGAACCCATATTTCTCCCGCCATTTTTGAACTGAACCCGAACCGGAACAAATCGAAGGAACCGTTCCAAACTGGTCCCGGGAATGGAGATTTCAAGCAGAGCAGTGTGGTAAAGAGAGAACTTTATTTGCTCGAAGCATTGTTGAGAAAAATGGGAGACAATGTAAAAGATAACGCAGCAGCGTCGTTCGTCCTCTCTCTGCACATCATGATAGAACCATCATAAGTCGTACAAAACAAGTTTATTTTTATCAAGTTATGAGCTTTCTATGGTCACCACTTGCTACAAGAAATTGGCGCACATATGAAAAAGCCTATGCGGCTCGAATAAACCCGCTGTCCTGCGCCGTAGAAGCCTCCAGAACGATGGAAAGAAGTTGGCTATAGGCCCGGCAGAGATCGTGTAGCCTTTTAACCGTGTTAAGTGGATCCATCACCACTTTTCCTCGCAGGCTGCGGTGCCGCGTCGGAGAGAACCGACTCGAACGTTCTGCAACTTGTTTATGCACCTGACCAATAGCGACGCGCTCCCTGGTGGGAGAGTGAGAACGCTGTCGTACAGTGGATGCTATGTGTATGTCTGCCACTGCTTTCGCATGGTGAGGAACAAACGGAGTACGCCGTATAAAGGAAGGACGATTAGCGCTGTCGACCAGCCCGTTCCGAAGTCCCAACATTTAAGACTTTGAGGAAATGCTTCCGCTCAACTCCTTGGTCAACGCCACTGTCGGTAGCCACGGACCTGCATGAAGAGCGCGCCTTTTCTAAGTAGCAGAAGCTTGATGTGGGTCAGTTGGTTTAACATACTTGAAGAAGCTTGATATGGGCGAGTTGGTTTGTCGTACAGCGCCTGTCCGTCGTACATGCTCCTCTTTTAGTCCGCGTCTTTGTAGCGCTGTTTTTTCTTCAAGCCTGTTCTAAGCGTGGCCACAGCGTTACCCTCCGCCCATCGGACTGACACAGTGCACGGTGAACAAATCGTGTTATGTTTACCTCGCTCGTGTAGCAGTGCGCTATTGTTGCAAGGTCTATCTGTGTATTGTAAACCTCCATGAAGTGTTGCATTGCATGCGTTGCATTGTTTTGCAGAACATTTTGTGTATGATGTTATGAGTTAAGTGAAATTTCTTCGTAACGTCTTTTAGCTGTAAGTTGCGTGTTTTTGTTTGTGAACCTTTGACTCCGATCCATTCTCTGGCTTGCAACTAGCGCATGCTGGGCGCTAAACAAGGACGCCTCTTTGTCACTTGGTAGCTCGATGTCAGCTGAGCTTGTCACGCTAAGGGCATCGCCTGAAAGTCCAGAATCGCTACCCCGCACGCTCTAAGAGTGTCTGGTAGTGCTCCACCAGAGCACGAATGGTGACATGGTTGGGAACATTAGCCCTCGCCATTTACAAGTGAATGTGTAATGCCGTGTACTTTAGTCTTGCTTTCCCGGGCTCAAAGTCGCCCCAGCTAAGGCTGACGTCTGGAAATTGCTTTGTGTTTTCTCGCTCCCAATATGACTCCATATAGTATAGAAGTGTGGGTATATGTGCCGCTTCATTTGGCTATATCTCACTTCTCAGCTGCGAAGTATCCCTAACCTGAGCAAAAGCTCAAGACTAGTCTGTTCATTTTTCTCAGCTGCAACATAACGGTCATGCAGCACAGAAGTGTAAGGTGTACGTGCCCACTGGTTTGTGTGCAAACTGAACTATTTCTTTTTCCAGTGTGCACGAGTGCCCTCCCCGTTGGCACTTTACAGCATTAAAAGAAGGCCGAATCGCCATCTGAGCCAGTCCGATCCTCGGGGCTGCTGCCGTACTCTCCGTTGAATCCGACTCGTCACTGACGCCGCATTTGCTCTTCGTACCCCGTCTGGGTGAGTGAACCATCGATGCGCTCGTGTCACTGTATACTACATTCTCACATTTCGCATTCCTTTGGATTTTTATTGGGTTATGCTTGGGTAATTGAACCGATTTTTGTAATTGTAGTCGCCTGTTTTTAATCTCATTTTTATGCGTGCCTCGCGGAGCTTTTAATTACTAATTATTACTGTTCTTTAATGAGGTTTTACGTGCCAGAACCACGATCTGATTATGAGGCATGCCATTGTGGGAGCTCCGGAAATTTTGACCACCTGGGGTTCTTGAAAGTGCACCTAAATATAAGTACGCGGGTATTTTTGCATGCGGCCGCCGTGGCAGGGATTCGATCCCGCGACGTCGTGCTTAGCAGCCCAACACCATAGCCACTAAGCAACCACGGTTGGTAATTTCTATTGGTAATAAAATGGTTGCCTTGGTAGTTATTTCCCTTCCACATTTAAATTTTATTATTTACGTTGTTGTTAATCTAACGTCATTGTTGTCCCATTACTCTCACTGAAAATGAACCTCGTAATACTTGCATGCAGACCCCCCCCCCCCCCCCCCTTTTTCTATACTCCCCATGCAGATATTTTCTGAGGGAAGCTGCATTAGCCTCCATGTTTACAGCAATAAATTTGAAGTGCATTGTTTAAATAGTCTTTCTTGTATAACAGAATGCACCGGTTTCTTAAAATCTCAATGGAAGTAGCGTTCACTCTGTCAAAGCACGTTTTCGAGTGAAGAGCGACAGAGGGATGTCGGGCAAGAAAACTAGTTCTGCATTTTATTTGCCGCTTTTCGCGCACTCTTCACTTCAAGCAGCGGTTTCTTCAAATGTCACTTCACGCTAACTTCCATTCGGGTCCTAGGGTCCTGGTAAGCATTTGCACTCTCCTTTTCGTAGTACACTATTGGCGGTATGTCACAATTTTTAAGTGAGCTAGTAGACCTTGTTGCAGCCCAGACTTTAACCATAACGACAAGAAAAGAAATGAAACTACAGATGTTACGAAAGCGCCTGCTCGAATATCTTTGTTTTTGTGAGGTAAAGAATGAATAACCAGAACACATTGTTTTACCACTGCCTGTGGGGCCCCATAATTGGAACCCATTGCTCACGCCTCACACCTATTTTAGACCACGCAAAACAATTATTTTTTTCCTCGGGCACACAATACCTGGAGTCTTAGGCACAAATGCACAAAAAGCAAGATGCTACCGATAAAGAAATTAAAAGCTTGACAGAGAGTGTGGTCACTTTGGAGGCAAAGCTTGTTTCACATGCCTCCACAATGTCCAACTTCTTTGACCATGCTACTGGTTCATTTGCCAAATAACTTCTGGCAGTAGGGTTAAGGTGCGACAAAGGTCAGAACAGAATGTGACGGTGCAATCTGTTGTTCTTTGGAATTCCCAACGAGGATAAAGAGAGCTGGTCAATAACACAAAGAAAAGTTATTGTCCTGTGCTCAGATAAGTTGGAAATCACAGCTGCTAGTTCTCAGTTTGAACGTGTGCACCGGCTGGGAAAATTTTGTTCAAATAAATGTAGGCCAGTAATTGCTAAGTTCACATTTTTTAAGGATAAGCAGGAAATTCTCACTAGTGCACATAAGCTTAAAAATTGTGGGATCTCTATTAGAGAAGATTTTTCGTTAGCTATTCGACAGGCATGTAAGAAATTGCTTCAATTTGCCAGAGAACAGAATTGTCCTTACAATCTGAATGTCGACAAACTTCGTATCGATAATACCACTTATATTTACGACAGTTGTTCTGATTCCGTAGTAACTGCTCGATAGCTAGTTGCCGATTTGTGCAGTGCTAAAATCTAGAGGTCATCAGCTTCACGTGCACCTTCACTTTCAGCATAATTTACTAACATCCGCTGTCTGTTGCCAAAGCCTGCCCTGCTTGAATCCTATCCTGAAGATAGCAAGTCTGATGTTGTATTGCTAATCGAGACCTGGCTTCCCGCAGATGTATGTGACTCCGAGTTATATACTTCTAATCAAAACGCCATTTATCACCATGATCGTTCACATAAGAAGGATGGCGGCGTGTTGGTGGAAATCAATAAAACTATACCTTCTTTCCTTGTTAACACTGACACTGCTCTTGAGGTAATTTGGGTGGCTTGTCCTACATTATACGGGAAGTTGCTGATGGACGTTTGTTATCGCTCACCTGCCTCTCACCGCCTGTTCGTGTCTGATCTTCATAAAAGTATTTCCAGGGCCCTACTAACAAAATCTACCTATTTGGGGATGTTAATTTCCGTGATATTAATTGGTGTCGTTTGTCTCCATCGAGCATTGATTCAGGTAATGTTATTGAGCTGAGCTTAGAGTTCAATCTTACCCAGATTGTTTCCGAGCCTACTCGCGGCACTAATATCTTATTCTCACGACAGCGCCACATAGCATAAACCCTGTCGTGCAGCTTGATGGCTTTAGTGACATAACCTACTGCAGTTCTCAATTGGTATTCCACTGAAATTTGCTGGTGCCGAACGTAAGGTTATCAGGGATTATTACAAGGCAAATTATGAATAAATGAATAATGAACTTGAGGTTTTCTTTCAGAAGACGTTTCTTCCATCATTCACAAATAATTCTGTTGAATTGGAATGTATTTAGAAATATTATGCCACTTCTATTAGATAAATATGTGCCACTAGTCCCTATGTCTAATGACAAACATAACCCATGGTTTAATAAATCGCTTAGATCACTCAGAAATAAAAAAAGGTTATACGCTTCTGCTAAACGGCTATCATGTCTCTCGTAATGGTCTAAACATAAAGATTGTTTAAAATCTTACTGTCTTGCAACGTCTGAAGCGGAGAAGAAGTACTTTTCCGCTGATCTGTCCTCACTTTTATACGCTAACCCTAGAAAGGTTTGGAGAGCTATCTCTCCTGATCGTGACAGTAATACTGTTACACTACATGACGCTGACAATGTTCCTGTTTCTTCATCTGAGTGTGCTTCAACTTTCAATTGTCTTTTCCTCTGTGTACACTAATGAAGACTGCTCCTCCATTCCCTGTGTCTCCGACCTTGATTATTGCTTCATGTCCCTTATAAATATTAGTATTGAAGGCATTTCAAAATTAATAACGCGATGTAAAGGTGTCTATATCAAGTGGCATTGACAATATTCATTTTAAAATTCGAAAAAGCACGTCAGCTATGTCCAGTCAGATTTTGTACAGTTTCAGCAGTCTTTACCAACAGATCGTCTTCCTGCTGACTGGAAGATAGCCAAAGTTATTCCGATATTCAAAGATGGAAACAGACACTCGCCTGGTAACTACCGCCCCATTTCGCTAACGTGCATTTGTTGTAAGCTTCTCGAGCACATCATTGCCTCCCATATATACAACCACCTTGAATCTAATAACTTTGTCTTTCAATATCAACACAGCTTCCGGAAAGCGTTGTCTTGTGGCATTCAACTATTGGAATTTACGTCCTATTTACATTAAAGCATGATTAATAGCAAAATTATTGATTGCGTCTTTCTCAACTATGCAAAAGCCTTGCCGTCCAATAGCTAAATTAACTGCTCTTAGGATTGACTCATTAACATTATCCTGGCTTCGCAATTTCTTATCTAATCGGCAACAGTTCGTATCTGTGAATAACTTTAGCTCTTCCACATCTGTTGTAATGTCAGGTCTACTCCAGGGTAGTGTGTTAGGCCCTCTTTTTTTTCCTAATTTTTATCAATGATTTGCCGAGCAACATTTCCTCTTGCATACGACTTTTCGCGGATGTTTGCATAATTTACAAAACGATTAACTGTCATGATGAACATCTAACTTTGCAAAATGACCTTCACCTAGTTAAACAGTGGTGCGACCATTGGCAAATGACACTTAACAGACCTAAGTGCTGCGTTCTTTCCTTTACTCGTATGAAATCATATCCTAAGTTCCCTTACAAAATCTATTCGGCGGAAGTTCCTCGTGACTCTACTTACAAATATCTTGGCGGTTATTTTTGTACTGATCTTGCCTGGAGATTTCACATCAAGAAGGCATGCGCTAAAGCTAACAGAACTTTAGGGTTTTTACGTCATCTGCACCCTTCCCCATCTACCATCCGTCAACAGGCCTACTAAACTTTTGTACCCCCTCAACTAGAATATGCTTCATCGATCTGGTCTCCACATCAACAACACATAATAGACAAATTGGAATCCATCCAAAATCGGGCTGACCTCTTTATAACTTTTAATTACCGTCGTCCATCTAGCATTACCCAAAGTAAACGTGATGTTCCCCTTCCTGACTTGGATTCCCGCTGCTCTGTTGCGCTTCTATGCCTCTTTCATAAATGCTACTACAACTCGTGCTCCAGCCGTTTGTCGCTTGAAACTCCTTCTCGCACATCTACTCGACTTCATAATCATCTCTGTTTCAGGCGCATTTTCGGCCGCATGCAGTCATTCAATAACTCTGCATTACCGCGCACCATTGCACCATGGAATGTCCTTCCAAATGATATTGTTTCATTAAAATATCTTGCCGAATTTCGTGAACATTTGGAACTTCACATGTTCGCTTGACTGTTTTACGACTTTGTTTTGTATTGGCCTTTTCATCGTTTTTCGACTTTGTTTTGTATTGTATTTCCTTGACTTTGTATTTTTTTCAACGTTTACCTGTGTTGCTTTTTTTTCCAGTGTACAAATTTATTTGTTTCTTCTACTATGTAGTTCCCTTTTCGCCTTAAGTATTGTCATTTTTCCATAACATCCCTTACCCAATGCTCCTCCGAGCCTGTAGGATAAATTAAATATATAAATAAACAAATAAACAAATAATAGAATAAATAAATGTTTTTACAGAGGTAGTCGTACAGTGACTAACTATTCCTGTATTTTATTCTGGTGTGCAGCCAGCGCTGCTTTTTCCGAAGATGGGTCGCTTCAGTCATCATCTAGTCCGCAACATTTCCAGTTTGATGTTGAGAAAGGACAGTCTATATGTCAGATTGGAGACAGTCAGACTAGGTTATCGGGACAGCATGCTGCTAACTTTGAACGTCAGGTACAGCGGCATCACAGTGCAGAATACCAAGCAGTAGTCCTGTTGATGCTGTCGTGTAGAAAATGTTCACCAGAGTCTGGCAGTGAGCAGGTACTCCGACTACGGAAGGGCAAGGAAATTGGGCAGACACAATTCACATACGCATTGCAGGTGAGCGCGGGTGTGAGCGTAAACATAACCGGAGAAGCCGTCATGAATGCTTGCGTCGAATTGGTCACTACCAACGCTCGACCATTTCGCATGATTGATGACTCTGGGTTTAGAAAAAACCATTCACGCTATATTGCAGGGCCTTAAGAAAAGAATGACTGTGAACGCCGACAGTGTTCAATTACGAGTGGCTCAAGAAGCAAAAAAAAGCAAGAAAATTGATTTCACAGTCACTTCAAAAGAGTTTTATTTCACTAAAAAATGGACAGTGCTACACGCCTTGATCGAGCAATCCTTGGCATCAATGTACAATTTATTGAAGATGGAAGGATCTGCCTGCAGACACTGGCTATGAAAGAACTTTTTGAGCGGCACACCACTGAAAACTTCAAGCGTGAAGTTCTTGGTGGGTTCGCTGAATATGGAGTAGCTCTGGACCAAGTGTACAGTGCAACGACGGACAATGGAGCGAATATGGTTAGAGCGGTTGCTTTTCTAGCAGAGCCAGTATCTGAAGACGAGGAGGTACGACACGTCCCACAGTCCGAGGATGGAGAGTGGAAAATGCCAGACGAGAATTTAAGTGACTGGCCTTCCCTAAACGAGTTGGAAGGACACTTCACGCTTTCGGATGATGGACCACTGCTTCAAGGGATGAGGTGCGCCGTTTGCACACTGCAACTTGCATTGCACTATGCGTTGAAATGTTCAGCAGTGAAGTACCTTGTTATCAAAGCATGCAACATTGTGAAAAAAATGCGGGCACCAGCGGTGATCTCCCCTGCTTTGCAAGCTAAAATTGAAGAAACCAATTTTGCACTGTCCGACACGGTGGATGTCGACAAGAGCCATGGTTAAACGAATGCTCGAGCTCTGAGAATACTGCGACAACTTTTTTAGCTATGAAGGTGAGCTCTCTCTTATAGAACAAGACTGGCAGGGTGTCGAATACGCGGTGACTGCACCATGGCTCCCGCTGATAAAGCCACTGTTGAACTGCAAGGGGAGCAGCTCACAGTAGGTGATTTTTACGGCACCTGGTTAAATGTCCCCTAGAGGTTTCTAAAAGGAACATCTCAATAGCCAGCAACATGGCAATTGCCATGAAAAGGTGCGAGAAGTTGTTGCCAGGCTGCGACCTTTTCTGTACAGCTATTTATTTGGATCCTCGCTACCACGTAACGTTGACCACTGAGGAAAGGTGCCGAGCAAAACAGCATTTGGTGATACCATGGAGGCAGCTTCGTGAGATCGTCGGAGGCGATCAAGTACAATAGCGGCAGCAGAATTTCCCTCTAGGAGCTTACGAGCCGAGGATGAACTTGAGGCCTTCCATGTGGAAAGATAAGAGGACTGCCTGCAACCAGCTAGCGACACTTCACTCAAAGTCGAAGAAGAACACATCCAAGTCGATGCCTTCGTGAAGGTGCCTAGAATAAACAAGGATTCGAATGTAGTGAAAAATTAGGAGAAAGAAAAGTCGCGGCCCCGAGGCCTGTATTCATTTGCCACAGTAGCACTTGCGGTGCCGGCCACACAAGTTAGCGTCGAGAGGGCATGTTCAGGGGTTAAGTACACCCATGGGCGAAAGTATACGGGCCAGGAATTGCGCGATAAAACTCGTTTCCTCCTCTGTCTGTGAATGCAACTTCAAATTAAAGACTGCAGTGGAAACTTGGTATTACGGCTTTGCTAGTGCACGCGTCAGTTTCCGTTTATACGTATTAATTACGAAGAAATCCTATTTTTACGGGGACCCTGTAGTCTGTATACTTTTGCTGCCGGGTGTACATCCTGTGTAGTCATCGAACGAGGCTCAATCCAACAATCCTTGATGACGTCGTCTTCCTTTACTCTTTTTATTCTGCCGAATAAAAATTTGCAGCATTGACGGAGCACATAATAAAACGTTTGGAAGCGGCAAAGGTGTCACATTATGCTTATTAGTAGTCGTATAAGCCAACACTGCACTCTAACCTAAGAGTGGTTGAGGGCGAAGCTGTGTTAGAAGACTGTTTTTAGAGTTAGAAAAAAAAATCAGCATGCAATAAAACTGAAAAACGTAATACCCGCGAGATAATTATGCCGTATATCCGATAAAATTCTGCAAAACATTTTGACTGCATGCTCATAAAAGTATGCGAAAGAGATGCATTGTGTCGACTCGAAGTAGAAGAAATGCACGCAACTGATAAAGGTAAAGCGCTCAGTGAGCATTCAAATAAGTTTTGTTAAAACCCATGTATTTGGCGAAATGGGGTAGTTTATTCTTCTAAAAGAGGTTTAAAATCGCTGAATATGGATAGAATGTAGCATGAACGTCAATACTGAATTGCGCCGTTTGCCTTTATATCACAGGTTTCCTAGCAGCTTTATTCACGAACAGAGGTAAATCATTAACGGCTCTTCAAAACTGTAATTCCTAGTTTTTTATTATGGTGCTGTACTTTGCAACTGAAGATATTTTTACCACTCGCCCAACAGCACGACCAAACATTAAGCACAGTCTGTAGTTGCACAACCCATCAGGTTCTCTTCTTATTATCAGCCTCAATTTAATGTAATGTTGTCCGTATATACGATCGGTTTGCGTTAGGTACTGCCCAGCTCCTCCAATTTTGCTTTGCATTTAGAATAGGTAAACTTATTACGTATATTCCGAGGCAATATATCATGGCTTATTTTTCATGGTTTCTGTGTGCATGGTGTTTAATATTGTGTAATGTTTTCAATGCATTGTTAATTTGAATGCATCCCCGCCCCCTTGTGAAGGCCGTCAAGGACATCATGAACAATAAATCCATATATTTCCTTTATTCTGGTTGAATAAGCTGTTATATACAAACAGCAGTGAGACGCAAACGCTCGCAGTCCTCTGCGTCACCGGCAGTTTTTATTGTGCAGTGACAATGTGTCCTTTGTCTACTGCTGTAAATGAGCATGGGAATTAAAATAAAAAGCTTTGGCGCCTTCTTAACTCTACTTCTGAAGTGATGCAACAGCATATCCAAGTCATCTTGAGTCTGCTCAACATTAAAATTAAGAGGTGCATGTATTGAAGTCCATTGATGCAGATTAGTGGATAGAATGGGGTGGATTAGAGAGATGAGTGGGTGAGCTAATGTGGATTAGTGGGATTGGTGTGTTGATTAATGTGGATTTAGAGGAATTAGCGGCCCAGGCAAGGTGGATTAGTGGGTGGGACCAACCTCAATATTTTTGGGGTCCTTGGCATTTGCAAATTTCGCAGCGCTATCCCCCTCGACCAATCATAATATCTAGTTGCGCGCTAAAACGCCGGAAGGTTTTTATGTGACGACAACCTAAATGCCATAAAATGCCTCTATGCACGTATTGCGCTGCTATGTTGTTTTTAGCGCAGGATTGACATCTCGCGCTGAAGTTTATAAATAATTGCCTAATGCATATGTTGTATTCATCCAAGGGTTTGCGAAACAAGTATCTATATGAGGTAAGACTGTAAGAAGCAAATAAATTGAAAGAAAAAAATGAGGGGCGATCAACTGGTTTGATGCGAACCCGAAATCTGATAGCGTTCAATATCTTTTCTTCCTTTGTGCTACCGTTCTGCAGCCTTGGAGTACCAGCGACAACTACCGCTGCTTGTGACTTCACTAAGTTATCTTTACCAAAAGCGAATCGCCTTCACCTGCCGCTGGAGTGTCATTAGCAAGTTGCCATGGCCGGTGTTTCCCTAATGTCAGTGAGTCATTATAGCCGTCCCTTCCTTCTAGCCGGTCTGTTAGTAGCTGGAACGTGGGGAGAATGAAATCCCTCTAAATGCCACCTGCCACGCTTGACAGGTGGAGGCTGATGCCGATGCCGGACAGTTTTCGTCTTCTAGCACTGCTACAGCTAAAACGCCGTCGAAACTAGGTACATGAAAAGCGTAGCAGGCCAACCAATTTTTTTTCTATGGGAAAGCATTATTTGCCTTATTGAGCGAAAATGTGTGTGCGTCTGCGTGCGTGCGTGCGTGCATGTGTGCGTGTGGCGACATTTGATGGTATCAAAAGAGATGGTGGACGGGCAGGCTCTCCCAGAGAAGTTGCCTGCCTGCCAAAGAGGCTGCCCGCTTGCCAGTAGGCTGCCAGAAGATTCAGGCGAGGATGCATGATTTGGAGAATGGCCCGTCAGCGGCCGGCCAGAAGGGGGAGGTGCCAGGAGGCTACATGCTTGCCTACCAGAAGTAGGAGGCATTATTTGGAGACGAGGTGCGGCCCTTCACTGGTCAGTGAGGGGAGTGGAGCCCAAGGCGCACCGGGGCAACTACGTAGAGCCATTGTTTTCCTAATAAAAAAAAACAAATGCGGGGTATGAAAGTGTGGGTTTATGAGCCAAGAATAAAATAAAATTTAATTATAAAAATAAATTATAAATAAATAATAAGGGTGCGGCCGAAAGCTAGGTGGGCCGATAAGATTAAGAAGTTTGCAGGGAAAACATGGCCACAATTAGTACATGACCGGGGTAGTTGAAGTATGGGAGAAGCCTTTGCCCTGCAGTGGGCGTAAACAGGCTGATGATAATGATGATGAATTAAAAAATGAAATAAAATACATCAATAAAAAAAATTTGCGGCCATATGGAGTAATAATTTCACATTCACGCATGTAAGCAGCCTTAAGTGTCCCTGCGAACCTTTTATTTCGCTTCTGTTAGTGTTGTAATCGTGGGCCTCCCTTAGAAAACATTTTGCAGTGGATTGTACATTTATGCTGGCGAAGTCACAACATTTAGAAAGATAAACCTACATTATGAATTTGTTTTTATACGGACGTGACAGAGAAACGAGTATGCACCACTTAAAGAGTAAAAAAAGAACACTCTTCTTTTTTTCTCGAGCCTGTTTGAACTGGTTCGAACCGGAACGGAATAGTGCACGCGAACCGAACCTTGAACCGAACCCAAACCCAAATCGAACCCGCGAAAATTCCGGTTCGACACCCTGGCTATTAAAACCGAGTGCGTAACACATGATGCACACTTCGCGACTGGCCTCTGATCGCAACGCCAATCCAGCTGTCATGACGCGGAGAAACAGTGAACTACGCCAGACAGCCGACCTACCCATCTAGCCACCGTATTGCTGGTGCGACGCCGAGGGGTGCTTGCTGCCAGATTTTGTGTCATAATCCACATCATTTTTCAAATGTAGTGAAAGAACCTGTGACTTGATATTATGGACCTGTCTTTAATAAGGGCAAATAACATGCGTTTTTCTGTAATTTAAAAACGCTTCGAAGTTTAAATTCGTTTTGAAGTACAGAACAGCAGTTCCTGAAGTTCACTGCGAGGAGACATGACAGGCGTAAACAGATCTTTGCAGCTGGTGGTTCTGCGCTGTGTGCTGTCTCGTGCGCCTTTTCAAGTCCGTGACATTCTGCCTGTGCTACAACAAATTACAAGATGACCAATGAACAAGCCATATAGCTATCCTCAACGCATATGCAGTATTCGGAATTCGGCTGCAGTGAAGTCATCATGTCAGCGCAGAGAGACTCTCGCGCTATCCATGCTTAGCGTCAGCGTCTGAAGAAATTATGTATGTGTATATATTGCTTGTAATTGCGCATAAGCAGCGCCTGCTCCTAGCCATATTAATGCACCAAACACAGCAGCAAGGTCGAACCCAAAAGCTCATGTTCGCCTCGGAAGGGCAAATATTCGCCGCCAGCGGCAAGCAAATATGTTTTAAAATCTTCAAGCTACCGAGTCCACGGTACTGCCGTGTTCCCGGATGGTTCCAAAACAAGGGGCGTTTTCCTATCAGGTTGGTCGTGTCGGGGCTGTTCGGCTGTGCATTGTTTAAACTATAAGGCGTTTTCCAGAGCTTCATGGTAGCTGTGGCTGGCGATGTGCTGCTCGATAAGCGCCGATGCACTGAGGGGGAAGGCTGCTTTGGCAGGCTGTGATCATCATCATCATCATCGTCGTCGGCGGCAGCGGCGACAGCAGCAGACACAGCAGCAGCAGCAGCAGCACCACCACCACCACCTACCTGTTTTATGTCCACTGCCACGACGAAGGCCTCTCCATGCGATCTCCAGTTACCCCTGTCCTGCACCAACCGATTCCAAATACCCCACCGGGAATTTCTTAATTTCATTGCTCCACCTAGTCTCCCGCCGTCGTCGACTGTGTTTCATTTCTCTTCGAGCCCATCATCATCATCATCATCATCATCATCCTCCTCATCCGTCTGGTTACGCCCACTGCAGGGCAAAGGCCTCTTCCGTAGTTCTCCAACTACCCCGGTCATGTACTAATTGTGGACATGTTTGTTGTCCCTGCAAACTTCTTAATCTCATCCGCCCACCTAACTTTCTGCCGCCCCCTGCTACGCTTCCCTTCCCTTGGAATCCAGTCCTTAATCCTAATGACCATCGGTTATCTTCCCTCCTCATTACATGTCCTGCCGATGCCCATTTCTTTGCCTTGATTTCAACTAAGATGTCATTAACTCGAGTTTGTTCCCTCACCCAATCTGCTCTTTTCTTATCCCTTAACGTTACAACCATCATTCTTCTTTCCATAGCTCGTTGCGTCGTCCTCAATTTAAGTAGAACCCTTTTCGTAAGCCTCCAGGTTTCTGCCCTGTACGTGAGTACTTGTAAGACACAGCTTTTATACAATTTTCTCTTGAGGGATAATGGCCACCTGCTGTCCATGATCTGAGAATGCCTGCCAAACGCATCCTAGCCCATTCTTATTCTTCTGATTATTTCAGTCTCATGATCCGGATCCGCGGTCATTACCTGCCCTAAGTGGATGTATTCCTGTACCACTTCCAGTGCTCCGATACCTATCGTAAACTGCTGTTCTCTTCTGAGACTGTTCAACATCAATTTAGTTTTCTGCAGATTAATTTTTAGACCCACCCTTCTGCTTTGCCTCTCCTGGTTAGTGAGCGTGCATTGCAATTGGTCCCCTGAGTTACTAAGCAAGGCAATATCATCAGCGAATGGCAAGTTACTAAGGTATTCTCCATTAACTCTTATCCCCAATTCTTACCAATCCAGGTCTCTGAATACCTCCTGTAAACACGCTGTGGATAGCACTGGAGAGATCGTATCTTCCTGCCTGACGCCTTTCTTAATTGAGATTTTGTTGCTTTCTTTATGGAGGACTATGGTGGCTGTGTAGCCACTACAGATATTTTTCAGTATTTTTACATACGGCTCGTCAACACCCTGATTCCCTAGTGCGTCCATGACTGCTGAGGTTTCGACAGAATCAAACGCTTTCTCGTAATCAATGAAAGCTATATATAAGGGTTGGTTATATTCCGCACATTTCTCTATCACCTGATTGATAGTGTGAATAACGTCTATTGTTGAGTAGCCTTTACGGAATCCTGCCTCGTCCTTTGGTTGACAGAAGTCTAAGGTGTTCCGGATTCTATTCGCGATTACCTTAGTAAATACTTTGTAGGCAACGGACAGTAAGCTGATCGGTATATAATTTTTCAAGCCTTTGGCGTCCCCTTTTTTATGGATTAAGATTATGTTAGCGTTCTTCCAAGATTCCGGTACGCTCGAGGTCATGAAGCATTGGGTATGCAGGGTGGCCAGTTTTTCTAGAACAATCTGCCCACCATCCTTCAATAAATCTGCTGTTACCTGATCCTCCCCAACTGCCTCCCCTCTTTTTATAGCTCCCAAAGCTTTCCTTACTTCTTCCAGCGTTACTTGTGGGATTTGAAATTCCTCTAGACTACTCTCTCTTCCATTATCGTCGTGGGTGCCACTGGCGCTAAATCTCTATAGAACTCCTCAGCCATTTGAACTATCTCATCCATAATAATAATGATATTGCCGGCTTTGTCTCTTAACGCATACATCTGATTCTTGCCTATTCCTAGTTTCTTCACCGTTTTTAGGCTTCCTCCATTCCTGACAGCAACGAACCCATTCTGTAACCCTAATGGTCCAACGGTTATGTAATCGGCGGAATTACATGACCTGCCCAGCTCAATTTTTTTCTCTTGATGTCAATCACAATATCGTCTATACCCGTTTGCTCTCTGATCGAAACCGCTCTCTTTCTGTCTCTTAACGTTATGCCTAGCAGTCTTCGTTCAATCGCTCTTTGCGCGGTCCTTAACTTGTTCTCAAGCTTCTTTGTCAGTCTCCATGTCTCTGCCCCATATGTCAGCACTGGTAAAATGCACTGATTGCACACCTTCCTTTTCCGTGATAATGGTAAGCTTCCAGTGAGGAGCTGACAATGTCTGCCATATGCGATTCAACCCATTTTTATTATTCCATGAATTGCCTTCTCTTAACCAGGGTTCGTTGTGATTAGTTGACCTAGGTAAACGTACTCCTTCACAGACTCTAGAGGATGACTGGCTATCCTGAACTCTTGTTCCCTTGCCCGGCTATTCATCATTATCTTTGTCTTCTGCATATTATTCTTCAATGCAACTCTTACACCCTCTCTATTTAGGTCCTCAATCATTTGTTGCAACTTGTCAGCATTGTTGTTGAAAAGAACAATGTCATCGGCAAACAAAAGGTTGCTGAGATATTCGCCGTCGACCCTTACTCTTAAGTCTTCCCAGTTTAATAGCTTGAATACTTCTTCCAAGCATGCAATCTCTCCAAGCATAGCATTGGAGAGATTGTGTCTCCCTGTCTGACCCCTTTCTTTAAAGCTATCTTTCTGCTTTTCTTGTGTAGAAGTAAGGTAGCTGTGGAACGTCTGTAGATATTTTCCAGGGTATTTACATAAGCGGTCTGTACTGCTTGATTACGTAATGCCTGTATGAATGCTGGTATCTCTACTGAATCAAATGTATTATCGTGATCTATGAAAGCCAAATAGAGAGGCTTATTTTACTCTGCAGATTTCTCGATAACCTGATTAATGACATGGATGTGATCCATTGTGGAGTATCCCTTCCTAAAGCCATCCTGTTCCCTTGGTTGACTAAGGTCCGGTATTGCCGTTTTTCTATTGGAGATTATTTTGGTAAATAATTTATATAATACTGGGGGAAAAGCTAATGGGTCTATGATTTTTCAATTCTTTAACATTTTCCTTTCTGTGGATTAGTAGAATGTTTGCATCCTTCCAGTTTTCTGGGACCCTTGCAGTCGATAGAAACTTTGTATAAAGAACCGCCACTTTACCAAGCATTATGTATCCTCCATCTTTAATTAAATCGACTGTTATTCCACCTTCTCCTGCCGGTTTTCCCCGTTTCATGTCTTGTAAGGCCCTTCTCACCTCATCGCTAGTTATACGAGGTGTTTCTGTATGCTCTTCAGTGCTGTTTCTAATTGAGCGATCCTGACTCCTCTGGGTACTGCACAGGTCAGTACAGACTTCTTCCGCTGCTTTTACTATATCTTCGAGATATGAGTTAACACACGTAATCATTAAATTCGTGTTATAGTAGATATGATTTGTAGCATCGAAAAAAAAGAAGGTGACGTCACTTTCGCGCGTCAAGATCGTAACAAAAAGGGACGAAAAAAAAACAAGGAAAAAGAACACAGACAGCCGTTGTGTGGCAAAAAGAAAAAGAATAGCGGTTGTGACTGCGTTTCGCCTCTGTTGATACGATGTGTCTGTTACATAAAGGCATATTTGGTCAAGTTGACGCATGTAATCGTTATAACAGTGTAATAGTAGATGATTGGTAGCGATGGGTAGACATGCATAACCTAATCAAGTAAGCAAAAGCGAAGTTGCAGCAGCGCCGAAGAATGCTCCCGCGTTATTAGGCATTCTCAGAATTTCCGGAGCCTATTTATATACAATCTATAGTGACCAATGTCAAATTTCGAATGTTAGGCTATTTGCGACAAACACTGCATCCGTGATCGGCTCACTTTGCCTTGACACTAGCTTGCCATGGTCGGTCATGAGCAGCACGGCATGACTATGACTGCATATGACGACGACGCAGTGATGAGGATGAAATGAGGAAGAATGAATGTAGCGGCGCACTTCAACTTGTCCTTCAATATTTCCGACAAACAGATAGATTTCCATTATCTAAACGTGAATACGTTGGTTCACCTAGGCTGTGTTGGATAGCTGCATTGACGAATACCGCAACATGTCAACTGGCACGTAATTGCTTGTATTAAAAAAAAATACGCGTAAAACTAACCAAACATTATGCGATTAAGTGCACCCCGCCAAAAAATCAGGAAACTAAGAGAATTAATAGTGCTGCTCCGTCTATCAAAGAGCAATTTCATGATTGTAATCGCTGCTTTTATAACAGTGACTCTCGCTCGATCCACCAGAAAGCAGCCGTTTGCAACAGTGCTTACATCTAAAGAGGCCTTTTTATTACTTCAAGAATAGAAAATTGCAAAGATAATATATTGAACGAAAAGAAAACGTTGAAAAACTGCTAACACAAATGCGCATAAGAAGATTTGCGCCCTCTGTGCTGCACCCGCGCAAGCACCACCACCTCATGCCGCCGCCGTCGGCTGCAAGGTGTCCCGGCAACGGCACGTAACAGCCACCGTGGGGCCAGCGACGGCAGCTCCGAGCCCGTACTCCCCGCGTAGCCAATAACAGCGGCAACTGCCAGCGCTGCTGTCCCAGTGGCCGCGGAGAAATACGTCCGAAGGCGTCGCAGACCCGACTCGGAGCTGTGCGTTGAGTTCGTGGGACTCAGCACAGCCCCAGGTGACGAGGTGTCTCAGCCAGAGTTGTTAACCGCTGGAAGGACGCCCACCACGCAACCCTGTCCTCTGCAGCGGACGCGTCGATCCCCTTCCAGATGACGACGGTGTTGACCTGCTTGACGAGGATACGCACGTGGACGAGCCGAGGAGCGACGTCTCGGCGCTTGTCCGTCGCTCTGATCTCCCGCCAGCGTCCCTAGCTCCCACCGGCATGCCTGATGTGGCCGAGGTGTTGCTTCCAAGCCTAGTAGCCCTGAATGGAGAGGGCAGGTGTCCTCTTGCACCAGTGGTCGCGTCTCGACTGACCACGGGTCACTCGTGGTGGTCTCGCCGCCAGTAGCCACTGCTGTGCTGGGAAGCGCACGTACGTGAAGTAGCGTGAGCCCACCGGTCGCATCACACATCACGGTCGTCGTGTCCTTCCACTCCTTTCGGCGACTTGAGCTCACAGGACGGAGCCGTGGTTCGGAACGGGATCGACAACAGACACGTCACAGAACGTTGGCCCGTGCTCTTCGTCTTCCTTATCTTCGTCGCTTCCTCGGTTCTTGAAAGAATGCGTGGCTCATGCCTCATGGTGTAAAGAAAAATTTTTTTTTAAAGAGGCAATCAAATTTTAAGACCACACTGCGGACTGTGCCTTCTGAATTTTTTTTTCTTTGAATTCGGCGTACATACATCGGGTTTTCGAAACACCCGGATATCAAGATTTTTTTATTTCTCTGAATAAATATTCGCAATAAAACTCATTTCACGCGAGTTGTTCAACAGGCCACCTAAAATACGCTGTCATTTCTCATGTGTGGAGCATAGGTAGGATTCAGGCTCCGTACCTTAACTTTGAAGTCGGCGTCCACACAAGAAAGCAACATCCAATGCAGCCAGAATTTTTGTAACGACACCTTCCTAATACAGTATAGAAATGCTCTTCATGATGCCCTACTCTGAGGCAACGAATCTTGCAGGCACTGGGTAGACACAAAGCGATTCTCATCTGAGCCGTCATGCTGTATAAATCATTTAACATTTCGTTTTTCTCCACTAAGTTAGATAGCTCGATTTTTTTTTTACTTCGTACTGCAATATTTAACTGAGCGGCTTTTTTTTCTTTTGTGTATTTGTATAATTTAGACTCTAGCAATTTATCATACGGCTATGAGCCTAACCAGGGAAGCGTTTTTACATGGTCGTTGTAAGACGAAGCGCGCTTATTTCGCAAGGACCATGATTTTCTTATGTCTAACTTAGAAACATTTTTTTATTTCGCTTTTAATTACAACTTTAAGAGAGTTCTTTATATTAAGATTTTGGTAACAGTCCCTCTTCAATGCACCTCCTCTTTTTCATTTTCGAAATCGTACTTCATTCGAGATATTCACGGTTCAATTTCAACACTCCGTCCTGGCAGTATCGAAACCTTCAACGCCAAGACCGCCCGAGATGCAGCCCGCTATTATTTGAGAAAGAAAAGTTGCATCGAAATCATTTCGTTGACCCAATGCGCATTAGCTCACCGCGAGGCAAACCCCGTTTTCCTCTTCTTTTGTGTCGTCCTGATTTAATTTTTAAGACTGCCGGTGCCAGATGGCATAATTCTAGTCCTTGAGCTAGTCTACTCGAAGAGTACTCGCACAAAAAATTCAAAAGCATAATCGGCATATCGACGAAAATTCATTATTTACTTTTTCGACTAATTACCATATGGCACTTATTACAATTTACGAATTCTAGCCGGGGAGTTGGCAACGCTGTTCCACTTGGGACAAATTCTCAGGATGACACTGCTTTCTAGATATTAATTCCCGAACTTTGCGGAAAAATGCATTGGCGTTCAGGTTACATTTGTACTTCAATGCTTGAAAGGACGGTTTGTTAAGAAAGTAACTGTAACGACAGCGCCTTCTTACCGACAGTTTGACGGCATGTTTGTCGTCAATGGTGTCATCCACAGAATACTTTTCAAGTACATATGCCTTGCAGCCAGTTCGGCTAAGGGGACAGACGCAGCACAAGAAGTGGTTTCAGGTAAAAACGTGAGCAGCACGCTTCTTCCCAAACCGGTCGTCTGGCTACCGGAACGAAGCCCACTAGGGTGAAAGCGAACAAATAAGTTGCGCTCCGCTGCACCAACTGGAGCGGGCTTACGGTAATCACAGCTTAACGGCCACCGCGGCCGGACGCTGTCCACCCCAGCCGACACGCTTGTTTACAAACACGTGGCGTACACTGTCGGACAACGCATTCTCTTTGCGACAGCGCGTGCGGTTGCAGCAACCACTTACCTGAAACCACTTCAATGAATCAATCAATCAATCAATCAATCAATCAATCAATCAATCAATCAATCAATCAATCAATCAATCAATCAATCAATCAATCAACCAAGTTTATTTTTCACGCTATGTAAATCTAAAAAAGGTGGTTGGACAAAAAAGCTTCACTTTCGCAGCTTGACAAAGCTCCAGCCACCCGTACACAGCACTGGTAGCGTGCGGAGAAAAAAAAAATTCTTGTACAACATAGGGAAGTCGAACAAAAATATCGTAAAAACCTAAGTAAGCATACAATATATTACAGTGGCACTTGTTTCATTATAAGCATTGATTTGAGCATATCGAATAAAAACGCACAAGGCTTTCGATTCGCCATTGAAATAATAAAAGGGTAAAGAAGAAATACAGAAACTGCCGAAACTCAAACGCCCTGCACAAAACGAACACCAGAAAACATGACGCAAGGCTCCGGTCACTCCGTTGAAATAAACAAACGTGCAAGCAAACAACAAAAACGCATCGCAGGAACAAGCTAGCAACATAAACAATGTTTTTACAATTTCGTACAAGAAAACGTTCGAAATATTATACAGCCCGAAAATTTTTCTCAACAGTCACATAAGTGCGCACGTTGTAAAAAAAGAAAAGTTGACTTTGTGCTAATCAAGTGGATCACATGACCAGTTCAAAAATAGTTTTACGAGATAGGGTTAAAACGTCGATGTGTCTTTGATCCATGTAATTTAGTGTTGAGGGTAATGTGTGCCGAATTCGTTCTGCTCCGTGGGTTGTGAGCGAGAAAGGTACGTGCCATGGCGATCTGTAGCGGAAAGGATACGAATTGTTAGGTTCTGTAACATTAGCGCGTTCTAGAAACGTAAAAAGCCTTCCCTGGACGGCACTTCTGTAACTGCACATAAGTCTGTATATGTATATACCTGCAGCCCTCATTATCGCGTGTTTTTGAAAAAGTGGTGCTGTGTGTTGTAGATAAGCCAGGTTTTCTATGGCACGAATAGATCTCTTGTGAAGTAATTTAATTCGGTTTAGGTTCGTTGCAGTGGTGTTAGCCCAGACTAGTACGCAGTAACAGAGCTGCGAGTAAAAGAGCGCATTATACAGAAGCTTTTTTTTTAACATACACGGTGGCAAGTACCGGTTGCGGTTTAGAAAGCCAACCGTTTTGCTGAGATTTGTAGATAATTGCCGAACATGGTCATTCCACGACATGTCTGTAAGCTCCTAGAATAACGCGGTTTGCAGGTGCCATATTTTTTATCTAGGTCCGATACGACACGCATATTGTTTTTGATTCGCTTAATGTGAGGCTGTTTTTTCGGCTCCACTCTTTTAACTGGTGGCAGAAATTCCCCGCACTACGTGTTATTGTTTCAATGTCCTTACCACTAGCAAACATAGTGCGGTCATCCGCGTACAGAACGATTTTGCAATATGTAGCAATCATAGCAATATTATTCATATAAAAAAGAAAAAAGGGTAGCCCTGCGTCTGCCCGCTTAGCTTAACTGCTGCCCCTGGCCACTAAAGATAGCGCAATCGTTAAAGTAAGCCTTTTCTACACAACCTCTTGAATGGCTATAGCAATAAATCGTTCTTTTCCTCTCTGTCACCAACCCAAATTTTCTCTTTCTTCTTTTTAATCTGTTTTAAGCTGTTTTTAAAGAAGTGCATCGACCTTACATACATACATACATACATACATACATACATACATACATACATACATACATACATACATACATACATACATGCATACATACCCCCCCACCCAAGCTCTTCTACTCTCTCCCATACACTCTCCATCGCTACCACGTGACCGGCTTGCCACACTTCCCACACCTTCAGAGCGTAGCTCTTGGCCCCCGTTCCAGCGGCGAGCTTCGGCGTAGTACCCCGTAACCAAGTGAACGAACACAGCGACACATGAAAGCGAATGCGGAGCGTAGCGGGAGATGAAAGACGTCGATAGAAAATACAGCGCGAAGAGGAAAGCGGAGGAGCAGGGTGCCGCGAAACTCTGAGGCGGAAAACGAAGGAGGATGAGGGTATAGCGGTAGCGTGAGAATAAAAGCATAGTGCCTCGCTAGACGGGCTTTGCGGCGACGATGGCTACGAGATGGCTACGAGGCTACCAGAGTAGCGCGCGTAGTCTTTATGGAAACAAAGCGCTGCATGAGTGGAGGTTTGTCTGTGGCGGCAGCTGTGAACCGTGCATCCGCGTCATCCACGCGCAGCCTCTCTTGGTTTCCTAATTAACGTGGCAATAGCGCCACACTTGACTGCGTTTGCAACGTGCCGCATGAGACAGGTTGTCCGTGCTAGCCAATATATCGCGAACCGAAAACACGTGTTCTGCTACGCTCAAATTTCGCATTAGAGACTATCGTCATCGTCGGTGATTTTTTGAAGCGCAGCTCTCTGTCGCCCGTTCCCGGTTCTTGCGTTGCCGTCGCCGTCGGTCTCGCCATAACCAAGGTCATCATCCGCGCGCTGCTTTAGCTGCGCGCGCTCCTGCTCCCATCTCTCGCGCGCGGCGAGAGTCTTGCTTTCCATTGTCCTCGAAAGCCGGACGTGTTCTCGCCTATTCGCTCGCCCCTTTCCTCAGCGCGCCGCAGTTTCATTTCATTTCATTTATTTACTCTCAAGGCCGTACAGGCACTACAGAGAGGAGTGGCAATAGAAAAAGAAAAAAAAATAGCTAATGAGGCAGCACATGGTCACAGATAGCCGACTTGAACACATCATGGTCTGTGATAGTGACGATGGATGCGGGAAGGCGATTCCAATCTTGACTTGTTTTCGGGATGAAGGCTTCGAGGTATACGTTGATTTTACACTGAGGCACCCCAACCTTCATTCGATGATGAATACGGAATGACAAATGGCTCGGTGACGAAAAAAGTGTCATTTTTAGCTCATTATTATTACGATGACTCTCTCCTCTACCGTTCACTGCGCCCTTGCCGTCGCTTCTCTCGCTGTCACGCCACTGCCGCGCTGCCGGCGGCGGATGCTCCTTGCCACCTCGCCCATGGTCCACGGCTCTCCGTTCCACCCTCACCGCGTGGTGTGTCTGTACGGCTCTCAATCGTGTCTCTCGCTTGCCCGTTTGGGGGCGCGTTCCTCAGTGGCATTTGTCACCTATGGCAGTGCTTGCGCCTGGCTGTCCCTCTCCCACCTCCATTCATGCCCTATACCTCCCCTTACATGGCGCAGTGCAGTTGCGGTGGCTCGAAAGACAGTTATAGCGTTTCGTCCCCTTACTTCTAATTCCCACCCCAACCTTGTTCGGCCCTGTCTGTGAGGCAATGATTGTGTGACCTCTACTGAATACCCCTGTTCTCCACCCGTTTCCTCATCCCACCTCAGACGAAACATTAAATAATAATTGTTAGTCTCCCCCCCCCTCTCCGCGGTGGCGACCCACTATAACATGCCGCGTCGCCGGAGCGCAGGCTCGATAGCGGCGGATCGCGGGGTGTGCTGCCCAATCCGAAACACATAACCGCCTCCGTTCGGCACGGCGTGTTCTGTATGCGGTTGCCTGTCGTTGAAATAAAGCAGCAGTTACGCTTAAAGATCGCATTACCAAGAAGCGTCATCGTCGGGCAACTTTTTTCCACTTTGACACTCCTAACCCTAACGCATTAAAAAAGGATTCGCCGCCCAGCTCACTGCTGCTGTGTGCGACCACAACAAAGTGGCAGCAAGCAGCCGAGCCAGTGCGCGCGAGCGCTGATCTACAGAAATAAAGGAGAAAGAGAAGCGGCGATTCATACGGCTAACGAGCTGGCACCGGTTCAAAAGCGAATACAAGCGACGCTGGCCCGTTGGCTTATAAAGCATCGATAACGACCTTCAGTGGCGCTCCGAGCGCCGCTCGTGTGACGTCAGGACACGGACAGAATTGCAGGCCGGTCGTCTGCTGCAGTTCGGGCCATGTCCGGGTGCCTGCTGCGGTGTTTTCGTTTGTTCGCTCTCCTTCCCTATGCTTGAATACTTTTGACGGTCGTCTCAAATATATATTTTACAAAGTCTTCGTTCGCGAAAATGTATTCGATGAGCTTATTACCTAGATGACAATATATTTCTGAAACGCACCGCTACAGTGCCATCCGATGGAAGCAGCCCATTGCGGGTTTTTCGTGCGCGGATCTAAACCCTGAAGCGTAGCTCACGAGAATAATATATGCACAAACGCAAAAATATAGCACTTAGGAATCCAGTTAGGATACCATATCTACCATGGTGCAACATGTATGTCACAATTAAACGCTGGCTATATATAACTTCTACAACATTTGCTTTGAATATATCCCGCTAAAACACATTTGCTCACGACGAGTTTTTCATGGTAAAATATCAAATTTTTGCGTTTCTTCACAGAAACGCTGGGCAGTAACACGAGCACTTAACTAACACTGCAGCTTAGGTTCTGCCAGCACCACTTTCATTTTGAACTGCTTCTCAAAATTAGGCCATTCTTCACCGACTAATTTTATGTGGCGATTATTTAATGTAAAACTGACTGAGGCTTACAGATGTTTCCAGGACACGGAAATGAATGTACCAACTCTTATTCCCTTCCAGTGCCACATGTGCAGACCACTTGCGCCATTTAGTCTTGATTTTTGTTTGAGAAACAGACATTGCGAATCTGTTTGGAGAACTGACACAGGCTGCTCGGGCCAAATATTTGAGAGAAATATGCCTTCTGGACCGTATGGCTGGAGCCACCAAGAAGTCGAAGCCTCATTCATTACTAGTGTGCGACATAATGAAGAAATAATTGTTCCCCATTGGAAGTAAAAAATCAAGTGAATTCGTGTGAGCCTTGTGGTGCCTTCATTGTGAGGCTGGTATGCCAAGTTCTCTTTTATGGACAGACGAAGCGAATAGTTCTGAGTTTGTATAATTAGACAACGCAGGATCGAGACATGGTTTGGCATAATGTTTATGAATTTCCATTTCCAAGGCAGCCTAAGGTGCGCTGTAGTGGCTTGAGCACACTTTAGGCATTGCAATTGGCGCTGTAACGGGCTACTTCATGGTTCCAATTCGAAGTTGTGGTGAACTGAGGTGTTTCGCGAACAATTGGTGCCTCGCCATAACTACAGGCCCGTTGCGTCAGTTGCGGGAGGGGTGCGCCATATTGTCGATAAAACCTAGTGAGGGATACTGTGAAACATTTCATCCCTTACAGTTGATTGGTTCTCGAACTTAAACACAAAATTTTCATTCACGAGGTTGTTGTTATGGTATTCGCGAAGTATGTACCTCACATACATAATGCGCCGTCGTGTTAGCAGCCAATGCGCTTTCTGGGTGCGTGTTTCAGAGAAACGGTGAAAGTAGGAGCAAAGCTTTTCACACGGAATGCGCGCCTAACGCTTCCTTTTAGGATTAATACAGTGGCCGCATTTGACTAAAACAACTCACCAGAGCAATAAGAGTCACGTTGAAAGGAATTCGCTGGGCAGTGTCATTCTAACATGGATTGATAATGTCGACACTAAATATCGAGATTTTTCTTCCATGTCTCGATGTCTCTCAATTCGATGTCTTTCATAGCTAAGCAAAAATAAGGGAATGTTAAGTTTTTTGATGAGCATCACATAAGTTCGCGTGTTGAATTTGCAGGCATTCTTTTTAAGCAAAATTTATGGACAGACACGGCTCATATATACATTGCAAAATCAGTAGAACCCTTCAGCGCTCATACCTTGTGATATCCAAGTCGTAAATTTTGGCGACTCACGCAGTTTTGAAGAAACTGCGGTTTAAGCATGAAACCAGAAATAATCCGAAATATCCTTCACCTCGCGGCTCCAGCCGCCGATACCCAAAGCATACACGAAGAGAACTAGCGCGCGCGGCTGCTGAGCTAGCCGAAGCGAGCGGCGTTCTGCTCGTGACGTCACTCGCAAGAGAGCGCCACTCCAACTTCTCGACCACGGAGGAAAGAAACTAAGGAGAGGCCCTGACGTCACTCTTTGTGAAGCAAAAGTGAAGCCGAAATTTGGCGTTGCTCATGGCGATGCTCCGCCTTTTGGGCCACCCTCCTCTCTTGTTTACATCTTTCGCGAAACCACGCCACGCTGCGCGTGGTGTCGCGCGCGGAGCGCGCGCGCTCGCGCAACATCTGGCAGAGCACGGTGCAGGTAACACAGCGCAACAAGACACGGTGACTAACGCAAACCCGCCCACTCAGCGCCTTTGCCACGGCCCGAAACCTACCAGAGCAACACGTGTGAGCGCTCAAAACCATAACAACGCCGCCATTGTGGCCCAAAAGGCGTGGCCATACAACAAAAAAAATAAAAAAGCAGCAAAAAATGAGAACCTACTACGTCATTTCCGCCACACTTTTCTCCTAGCGCGCGGAGGGGGTAGGGCCTCTCCTTAGTTTCCTTCCTCCGTGTTCTCGATGCTTATACACCGTTTTTTCATGGGCGCCGCCATATTGCTACGCAGTTGCGCCATCTATGGGCAGTCGGCATGCTGGCTAGGGCGAGCATTCCGTTTTGCATGGCAGGTATACGTTCGGCGATAGTTTCTGGAGTTTGTTTCCGCGCTCGCGCGGTCTATTTAGCATGACGTGCGTTTTCTACGCGCTAAACGGTTCCGTGAGACGTACTGAAGTCGTTTAAGTCGGTATGGCCGGACTTTCTGCGGGCATTTAGGCGGACGGAGCGCGCTGCGTGATGTGTGCGCGCACATATTTGAGCCTACAATCAGCCTCGAAGATCGATTGTGTATTTCTGAAAGCTCCATCCACTAATGTGACCTTATTACAGTATTATCCTCTAGTTCTGAGCAGCGGTTTAGGAGAACTGAAAGATATGCAGCAATCGTAACAGCGTGGGTACCGTTCTGCTACGATAGGAGCTGTTCGCTGGAGGTTACATTGCGTGACTACTTGGTTGGATGGGTGAGGTTCCCACCCATGAATGAAATAGTTTTGGCTAGTAATAGCAGCATACCTTACAGCCTGAATTAAGGTTGTCCAGCAAAGCAACCATTCACGAACTGCGCGAACGTCCTAAGCAGTGGTAGGTGCTGTATTACAGATATCTTTGTTCTATATAGCTGATGGTCGAAGCATACGACATCAGCGGTTATATATCGTTATATATATCAGCGGTTTTCATGATAAACGTTGTGCGGCGAGACTATGCGAGGTCGTACTGCGGCGTTAGCCCGTTTTCTCTTGCTTTTTCGAGAAAGAGGATGATTGGATTGGAAAAACTTTAATAGAAGTCCAGCAGGACGCACGTCAGCGCGCAGTGGGCGTCTCCCACGCAGGGACCGACAGGGAGTACCTGGCGGCCGCTGCGCGAGCCTGCTGGACGGCCCATTGCTGATCTTGTAGGAGCGGGCTTCGTATCGTCTTCTCCCACTTGTCGGAGGTAGAGTCGGGCGGAGCGTTTCTGCACTCCCAGAGCACGTGTGCGAGTGTCGCCGTGACCCCGCACGAGGGGCACGCATCGTCTGGGTAGACGTGCGGGTAGATGATGTGTAAGGTGGCGGGGTTCGGATAGGTATCTGTCTGTAATAAGCGTAGCGTTAGCGCCTGTGGCCTGCTTAGTTTGGGGTGCGGGGGCGGAAAGAGACGTCGTCCCAAGTAAAAGTGTTTGGTTATTTCATTGTAGGTTACTGGGGCGTCCCTGTTCGCCTCCAACTCATCGAGACGTGGTTGCCCGGGGGTGACGGCGCGGTCGGTAAGCGCGCGCGCAGCGTCGTGGGCTGTCTCGTTGAGGTTGGGCGGGGCGCCTGGGATCCGACCCAGGTGGGCGGGAAACCAGACGACGGTGTGGTGTTTGAGGGTGCTTGGATAAGCGCCGCGGAGAATGCGTAACGCCTTGACGGAGACGACTCCTCTCTCGAACGCTTTGATGGCCGGTCTCGAGTCGCTGAATATTGTCGTTCGCTTATCGTCGAGCATTGCCAGGGCTATGGCCACTTGCTCCGCCACCTCGGGATCACGTGTGCGTACCGTTGCGGCGTTTAAAGTCCGTTGCGAGGACGAGACGGCTACGGCGGCGTAGGCTCGGTTGCATCGGTAGGCGGCGGCGTCCACGAAAGCGACGTCGTCCGCTTTCTCGTTTATTCGTTTGAGGAACGCGGTGGCCCGGGCTAGGCGCCTGCCTCGATTGTGTTCCGGATGGACGTTTCGCGGAATGGGTGCGATTGTGATCAGGTCGCGGAGCTCGCGGGGAACCGGCGTAAGCTCCGGTGGATCCTGGTTGTTCGGTGGAAAGTACCCCAGCTCGCGTAAGAGGTGACGGCCAGTCTTCGTCATCGTCAGACGTATCATCTGCGCTCTCTCCTGAGCCTCAGCGATCTCTTCGAGGGTATTGTGCACCCCGAGCTCGAGGAGCCGAATCGTCGGCGTCGTGATCGGGAGCCCAAGGGCCCGCTTCATTGCCTTTCGTATGAGTGCATTGAGCTTGTCACGCTCCGATTGTTTCCACTTATGCATTGCTGCGACGTAGGTGAAGTGGCATAGGACGAACGCGTGTAGGAGACGCAGCAGATTGTCTTCTTTGAGGCCGTGGTGACGGTTGGCCACCCTGCGTACAAGTCGTATTGCGTTGTCCGTCTTTGTCGTCAGCTTGTGGACCGTTTGGATGTTTGATCCGCCCGCCTCGATAATCATTCCCAGTACTCGTTTGGAATCGACCCTGGGGATTGGGCGACCGTCTCTGGTGCGGACAGTGATGTTGCGCTCGGTCGGTGGTTTCCATCCCTTAGGCATTTTGCCTTGTCGTTTTGGGCTGTACAACAACAGCTCCGATTTGGCGGAGGAGCACTTGAGGCCCGTGTGGTCGAGGTAGGATTCGGCAGCTTCGATTGCCTCCTGCAGAGCGGATTCGATGAAGCCGTCCGACACCGCGGAGCACCAGATGGTGATGTAGTCCGCGTATACCGTATGGTTGAGGCCTTGTATCTTCGACAGGCGTTCGGAGAGCCCAATCATCACCAGGTTGAACAGCGTCGGCGAAAGGAGGGAGCCCTGGGGGGTGCCACGATGTCCGAGCTCGACTTCTTCCGACGTGAGGTCTCCGGCACGGAGCACGGCCTTGCGACGGGTTAGTGAGGAGCGGACGAACTCTTAGAACCGGCGCCCGAGCCCTAAGGCCGTGATCGCCTTTAGTATTGCCGAGTGCTGGATGTTATCGAAAGCCTTCTCCAGGTCAAGGCCGAGTATGGCGCGGGTGCCCCAAGTAGCCCCGGCGTCTATGATCTGGTGTTTCAGGAGAAGCATCGTATCCTGAGTAGAGAGCCCGGGTCGGAAGCCGATCATGTGGTGTGTGTAACAGTCCTGGTCTTCGAGATACCGGCCGACTCTGTTGAGTACGGCATGCTCGGCCACCTTACCCACGCACGACGTGAGCGAGATGGGGCGACGGTTATCGAGGCCAGGCGCCTTCCCCGGTTTCGGAATGAGGGTCGTCTGGGCGAGTTTCCAGGCATCAGGTAACTCGCCCCGCCTCCACACGTCATTGATGGCGCCCGTGAGGTACACGACCGAGGGGTCGTCTAAGTTCCGCAGGAGCTTGTTGGTTATGCCATCGGGGCCCGGGACGGAACGGCCGTTTAGTTCGTGGAGAGCCCGGCGTATCTCTTCGACGGAAAATTCGGCGTCTAGGAGGCTGTTGTCGGTACCTGTGTAATCAGGATGTAGGGTCGGCGGGCCTGTGGATATCGGCAGGTACATATGCACAAGCGTCTTGACGATGTCATCCGGCGAAGCGGTGCCTTTGGCCTGGTGAAGGACTTTGGTGAGCGAGTGACGCTGGTTCGTGCGGGTGTCGGTGTCGTCGAGCAGGTGTTTTAGGAGGTTCCACGTCTTCCCGTTGCGGACCTGTCCGTCGACGGAGTTACACACCTCGTCCCATTGCTGTTTGGATAGTGTGCTGCAGTGTTCCATTATGGTCTGGTTCAGTTCTGCAATGCATTTGCGGAGGAGGAGGAGGAGGAAAAACGTTTATTTAGCTCTAGAAAATTCTATGAATTTCGCGGAGTCAGATGGTGTCTTCCATCTTCTTGGCAATGGCCGTCTGCCCCTAGTCCAGGGCTCCGCTGGATGCCGCTGCCAGCTGGGCCCGTCGGATGAGCCCTAGTTGGACGTCCTGACGGTCGCTGGAGAGCATTCCTTCCCATTGCTCCGCACTCGGGTTTGGTATTATTGGTACCATTTGCGGAGCTTGCGGTTGAGACGCTGGCTCTTCCATCGTGTCAGTAGAGACTGTTTGGCTTCGAGCAAGTGGGCGAGGCGGCTGTCCATCTTCTCGGTTGGCATATCCGTGCTAAATGTTTTCGTGGCCTTAACGACGTCGGCATTGAGCTGAGCCGTCCACGTCTCGAGGTTCGGGGCAGTGTCTGGAGGGAGTCGTGAGGCGCGAGTCTTGCGAAAGAGGTCCCAGTCGACCCACGTGTACGACTTGGGCTTCCTGACGATGCTGGGTAAGTGCACGGCTAGTATGAGATGGTCGCTGCCAAGATCCTCCGCAAGATTGGACCAGCGGGCATCGGCTGTGTTCTTCACGAAGCAGAGATCTGGAGTGGTGTCTCTGTGCGTAGATGTGCCGATACGAGTAGGGAACGTCTTGTCTGTCACTAGGGTGAGATCGAGCTCGTTCGCATGCTGCCACAGCGCGGTGCCCTTGGGGGTGTCATATACGTAACCCCAGGTGCGATGCGCAGCGTTGAAGTCGCCAGCTATCACGAGCGGGTTTGAGCCAGCAAGACGGATGGCTCTCTAGAAAAGGCGACTCGTTTGTCTGGGGCTGCTGTACACGTTGAGTATGTACACACTTTGTCGGGACGCGTCGCTTGGGAGAATCTCCGTCATGACATTGTCCACCTCCGACGTGCCGAGGTCATGCGCGAGGCAGGTGAGCTTTTTTTAGAGACCAGCGTGGCGGTACCACGTCCTCCCGCGAGACCTGGTAACCACTGGTAACCGGTGAACGTGGCAGTGTGTGTTAGAGTTTCTTGCAGTAGGATTACGTGGGGCTTGGCGTCGTGGCTGCGTAGGTATTGCTGCAGGGAGGCTTTCCGCGCAGTGAAATTCCTGCAGTTCCACTGCCAGATGCGGAACGCTTCATCTCGCCTGGCCATCTTGATGCTTTTGGGGGTCGGCCCGGAAGGGGGCAGCGTGTGTGGGTGGGTTGGGCGTGGGGTGTTGTGGCGACACTGGTTTAGCAGCGGCAATGGCGGGGGCTACGACGTTTTCGAGATAATGTTCGACTGTCCCCAACCGATTACCGTGGGCCGCGAGGGTTGACTGTACGCGGGCCATATTCTCTCCGAGAAAGCGGAGGCTCTCTTTAATTGCCGACAACGTACTTTTAATCTCTTCTAACTCGGGTTTCAGTTCTGGTAGGGCGCGAGCGACGGCGCGTTTCTTGGGCGCGCTCTCGCCGTCGGCGCTATCAGCGCTAACAGGTTGTGGCGGTGGTGACGGCGCTAGTGCCTTGGCAGCGTTTTCGGCGGCGGGCATAATGGTTGCGCGCGCGCTCCTGTCGTTCTGTAGTTCGGCAATCGTGGCCGTAAGTTTGAGGATTGTCTCTTTCATAGCGGCGTTTTCGCGTTTGAGTAACGCTATCTCGGATGTGTTAGTGTCTGTAACGTGCTCTGGAAGTGAGCCCGACCCTACCTGTGATGTGGTGTCGCTTCTTCTTCCCCGGACGACATCTGTCCAGGTGAGGGTGCCTCGTTTCTTGTTGCTTGTTGGTGGTGCCGGCGAGCTTGGCAATCGTTGACAAGAGTGCCGGAGTGCGATCCATAACGGGAGCCGGAACGGGACCCGGGCCCGGACTTGGATCGAGAAATGGAGCGGTCCCGAGATGCGCCGCGCGGCGCACCACGGGAGCGGGCCCGTGGTCGGCTCCGGGATGTCGATGCCCGCCTGGAGTGGCTCCGAGATCGGCCCCTGGATCTGGACTGAGATCGGTTGCTGTCAGCGGCCCGGGCACCTCCAGGGAGTTACGGGTAGGCGTCTTCGGTGGTAGCGATGGCGGACTTGGGCATTGTAGTGCAGTCATCGCCGTTCCTCGTCGAGCGTGCTCTCTCCCATCGCCGTCGACGGACCACGTATGGCATGTGGTAGCGTTCCTTGCAGGCTTTGTCGGCGGTGAGATGGGGGCCACCGCATAGCTTACATTTGGGTGCACAGTGGTGCTCCCGAGTGGGGTTTGGGGCACCACAGCCTCGGCAAATAACGTCCCCGGGGTTTGGGCACACGTCCGCACGGTGGCCGAGCCGACCACAGGCGTAACATATGTCAACCTGCCTGCGGTACAGCGTGCAGTGCATGAGAACCGAGCCATAGCGCACAAAATTGGGCACTCGATGGCCGTTGAACGCCACGATTACTGCTGTGGTAGTGCCTATGCGCTTGGCGGCCAATGCCAGTGGATTTCTGTCATTGACGATTTTCGAGTCAATGTCCGTCGGCCCGTCTTCCACGGGGACCCCGCGGATGACTCCCTCGCAAGTGGACTCTGGTGCCGCTTCGTAGGCGCTGACCTCGTGGGTGACGCCTTGGATGCAAATTTGCTTTACTCGCACATAGCGGTTAGCATTTTCTCTGAGCGGAGTGCTTGCCACTAAGATATTCTGTTTGTTGGTGGGGCAAAGCGTGTCCGAGTGTTGTTGTGCCGGACCGAGGCCAGCCGAGGCAGCAATGGCGTCGGCAACCACCGCAGGGCCAACCTTTGCTATGTTTAGTCCCCCACGAGGCCTTATAATAATACGGATGTCATCTTTTGGCAATGGCGGCATTCTGCTCGCGCGGATGATGGTGTTTTTAACGTTTTCGCGGCCGCGGGTCGCAGTTCCTCCACGTTTCAACACGCCATATGGCGGAGTAGGGTTAACGCTCTCACGTTTGGTTGCGGCGCGGCGAGACGTGGCAGTCTGCCAACCTTGATCCGGGGTGATTTCCTCCACGGCAATGTCCTCCCCAGCCACTTGGTATTCCATGTTTGAGCACAAGAATTGTAGCCCATGCAGCGGCGGCGACGACGTGGAAGAGAGAGCAACGCACCAGAAGCGGCGCCGCGCTCGACACGTCGGATTAGAAGCCCCCCTCGTTAGGGCTAGCGAGGCTGCGGTCGGGTGACGATGGCAAAACCGCTGTAGACGGTAGAGATAAACACTCACAGTGTCCAGGAAAGTGTCCACAGGGTCCGTGCAACTTCACAAAGCCGTCTTACACAAGTATTGCCTTGAAATCGTGAAAAATCGCCGCGAAAACATTGGTAGAAACAAGAGCCGAATTGCATTCGTCCGCACACTCCGGCGTCTTCTTCCTCCCAAAGAGGATGATAACCGAATTTGTTAACGTTTTCGCGGCCGCGGGTCGCAGTTCCTCCACGTTTCAACACGCCATATGGCGGAGTAGGGTTAACGCTCTCACGTTTGGTTGCGGCGCGGCGAGACGTGGCAGTCTGCCACGAATTTTTTTTTCGGTTGTGTTCGTTCCGTTCTCTACGACGTACTCACACGTATTACAGAAATTTTATCCTCAAATATAGCAATCGCGTTCTTTTCATGCGATCCCTCTCATATATTATGGCTGTATACAGGCCTAAAACGCAATGCCGAAGCACATAGCTTATATATGTATCATGCTGCTTCAGTAACCGCAGTGATCGCTGTGTCGAGCAGCGCCATCGGCCTCATGCAGGAAGGCTAACGTAGACATACAGTAATTTCAAGCCTATTAGACTTGAAATGCGTGAGAACGATGCCGGCGAATCACAAATATTTGATAGCACCTGCCGCTTTGCAGCAGCCGTCATCGCCTTCCATCCTTCCAGCGCGCTTCACCCTTTCCTTCTTTCAAACAGAATCAAAATGCTGCTTTCGGCTTTTCTTTTCAGTGGCCTTATACGCTTTATCGCTTCTGAAACGCTCAGCGAGCAGCATGCATTTGCGCCGTCATGCGATAAGAGCCGCACGCCCAGATACCTACACCAGGCATAGTGCTCTATGGCGAACCGGTTCAGCTGCAGCCGACTTTGTTCATCCATCGCACGCTTGAGAGTAGCACAATAACAGTGCGCAATCGCCCCAATCACGTGGCTTTGTTTTTCATATTTCGCGGGCTTTCTTTGGAACGCGGAAGAAAGGACCGCGTGAGCTTTATCGCGTTGGAAGCAATTTATTGAGAGGCTTCTCAAGGTGTTCTACAACTTTGCTTATCACACTTGAGGTTATCAGCCAATACTTAAAAAGCTGATCATTTAAACATAACCAATCCGTTAGTTAAGGGGAAATAAAAAAAAATTGCCTGAGTAACTCTAGGCCAGTGCCAACATTATGCATTCGGTTCAACTCGCGTCCGGAGTGCCTTTCATGTTTAAAACTTTGGCTCAAGTTATGTGGGAGAACCTGTATGTGCATATAATATTTTTTATTGTTCAGAGAGGCGACAAAGTAAGCATATTTACGAGAAGATTATTCATTGAGAAGACGGCATCATGATTATACTACGCCAAGCTTTTTCCTACCGTTGTGGTTTTACCATTATGACCGTAATAACGACACTGCCTTTCATACAGTTCCTTTTTCTCTCAAACGATGTCTTTCTGTCCCTGGTTCGAATGGCTGTTTCCCACCGCGGTTTTCATACGCCGGGGCTTCTCCACAAACACGGAGACAACATTATCGACGATGGCTAGCACCCGGGGATGGCACCCGGTGATGGACATGGGATCCAGCCGATTAAGCTGCTCATCAGCGGTCATTTTCTGCAAATATGTCTTTACTCTCGTCAGCGTTCTCAATCATTTGAGGAGTCTATGAACTTTGGGGAATAGGTCCGGGTCGCATTCAGCTAGAGCGCCCGTCACACAGCGTGGGAGCTCTCCTTGCATGGCCTCCCATTTTGCTTTCCAGATCTCCCACTGAGCTCTCAGTATAGGGGCATGCGCCGTTCTCCTGTGGTCCACGTGAAATTTAAAGGCGGGCCGCACAGAGTTTAAGTTATTCTTGTTGACGTGCCTTGGTAGGACAAATTATAAGCTCTGTATAATCCAGGGAAAACACGGGGAGGGCGGGCGATGGAAATTCGAGACGATGAGCTAAACGAGAACAAGGTGAAAGCAGGAGGCAACGTTTCGACAAGTGGACTTTTATTCTAGGCGAGATATTGTTTCCTCCGCATAGTATATATAGGTGGGGTCCTTCTAAAGGGGAGAGGGCGTTAGGGGGTGGGTGCGGCAACGGGCGAAAGTGCGTTAGAGGCGAGGGCGTCGAATTGACAATCAAGGAGTGTTGTGCACAAGGCCAGGGATCGTTCTGCTTGCTGCGCTATACTGTTTATTCGAAGGACAAAAAAACGAGACACGCACACATGTGCGCATATTCATGGGTGCAGTCGAAGCTTTATTGAAGACCAGTGACACGGCCCTCTGTTAATCACGCGTCAACGGTCGTGTGTCAGCCGGCGTGTCTGGTGGTCGTGGGCTATCGTGTCTCTGATACAGATAGTAGAAGGAGCGGTAGGTAGAAACCGGTCCTCATAAAAAAAAAAGAATGATAAAAAAGAAGAGGGAATATTGAAAGGCAATGAATACATAAGTAAATAAATAAATAAATGAATAAGTACATAAATAAATAAATACATAAACGAGAAAAAAACCACAACCAAACTGTGGTTGCCTATAGCTTGAAATTTAGCATAGCGAATACATTCTGTAGCTCCCTTTGAAACATTTATGCCTATTGGTTGCAATGTCTTGAACTTATGGATAAGGTATAATTCTCTGTATTTTATTTCCCGTTCAGAACGGAAATTTGACTATAAGATGTAGAGTTTAAGTTCACCAAAGTTATGACCTGGTTGGTCGAAATGCTCAGCGACGGCTTTGGGAAGCTTCTTAGCTGTGTCCACGTGATGTCCGTGTACAAGAAACGCGCTCTTATAGAGGCCCGCGCGTTTCATGTAGCTGCCATTCGCAGACGAAGCAGTCTGGCGTCCAAATAAAGAATAAATCGCAGCTGCGAACTTCAGCCATCCTTGTTGCAACGGGTTGTAGGATGCTACTGCTCAGCAGTGCGTACTTGCGAAAGTTCCCGGTAGGTGGCCATCAATGGCGCCTCTATATAGGGGAGAGTGGCGTGAGATTTTGTGGCGAAAAAACGTGCTTTTGAGGGCTCAGTGGCGGCGACGAAATCATACATTTTTGTGCATGCTTTGAAGTTGCTTCTGTTTTTGATTTGGTGATTATTTGTAGCCTTTAAATATTATTAGGGTAGTTTACTTGTCTCTCTCTTTTTTCGTGTGCGTGGGTGTGTTTAGTGTGCATTTGGTTTTGCAGGATAGTCAGTGCGTACTTTCGCTCCGCGTGCTTCAACACATGCAACTGGGTGGGCCTTTAAGTCTTTATAGCCTTTAAATAGTAGCTTGGAAGTGGCAAGACTAATAGCTATTTGTGGTTTTACTCTGTGTGTTTTGGTAGGAAAGGGAGAGCGTGGCCGCGTGGTTGAACACGTGCGAAAACGTGTCATACATTAAGTCTCTGCGGAATTGATTGCTTTTAAAACATTGGTGAGAATTACTTTGCGACATTTTAAGGATTTAGATCCTGTAAGTGTCGGTTTTTGCGAGTGCTCTGCATTATTGTAGTATTATACTATTTGCATTAGAAAAAGCCGTGCAATACATGGCAAGAAAGCCAGGAAAGCGTGCAGTGTGCGGGGGGTCACTCAAGACAGATGAGAGGATGTATGAGAATGAAGAGGGAATCGAGTCAACCGACACACACTGTGGTGTCGATGCTAGGCTGAAGAAAATGGAGGCTTTCCTGGAAGAGCTTGTCAAACAGGTTGAAGAGCTCAAAAATGAACTAAATAGGGAGCGTGATGCACGGAAGGTAGTGGAGGAAAGACTTCAAGCAGCCGAACAAAAGCTGAACAGGGCCGCCATTGTGATCGAGAATGATCGTGACAATGGAACACAGTCCCCTGACGTGACAGCAGAGGAAGTCTCAGCAAAGCACGTGCAATGCGTGTTAAGTGGGGAGGGGGTAGCTAGAAAGAGCGGCATCTACCATGAGGCCGCCACACACAAAAAGCTGGAGCGTGGGGGTCAGTGCCCCTTGTCGAGTCCGAATCACGCGGAAAAGGACAAAGGGAAGCAGGGAAAGGTAGCAGATAGTGAATGGTGATTATTGCCGCGACTCAAACCTGGCTAGGTGCTCACAAGCTATTGTGGAGAGAGTGAAAGATGATAAAAGAGTGACGCTAGGGACATTTTTAGGGCGGACACTGAGTTCTGTCATGGAGCAAGCAAATGGAAAGTTAGCGGAAAATCCCCACATGCGCAACCTTGTAGTAGCAGGTGGGCTAATGGACGTTCTAAACAGGAAAGGGACAGGACCAACCCAGCGCTTGGCGAATGGGGTGGACGGCTTGCGCGACCTATCTCGTCAGCTGCAGATCATGATGTACACGGTGCCGGAGGTGGCTGTACGTGACAGTCACGTACAAAGAGCCGTAGTGGCTGCTAATGAGGCGATATGGAAAATGAGTCGAGAGTAAGGTTTCGATGTTGTCGAAGTAAACAGGGAGGTGGGAAGGTGTGGTGGTTTTGAACGAGACGGGATCCACTTCAGTTACAGGCTGGCACGAGAAGTGGGCTAGCGACTTGGTGGTCGCGCTGTTGCATTTTTAGGGGGCCCACGGGCGCTCAGTTCAGTAATGAAGAAGATCCCCTAAGGGAACCTCAGAATTGCATCGCCGTCAATAACAGCAAAAGGAGGAAAGCAAGAAAGAGAGCTCGCCATGCAATAGGCTACATAAACATGCAGGGTGGCAGAAGAAAGGAAAAGTTGCCAGATATTGAGGAGCAGTTAAATTTATTAGAAATAGGGTCGTATGCGGTTACAGAGACGCACCTTAGAGACTCAGAAGAGCCGCCAGTGATTGAGGATTATGTTTGGGAAGGGTGCAACAGAACTAAGTCGGAAAGAAAGGGAGGGGGAGTCGGAATGCTCATCCAGCATGGAGCCAAATGGAAACGAGTAAATTCAAAATGTCAAGAGCATATTTGGTTATCAGATACAATGAGTGGGAAAAAACTTCGCTGTGGGTTACGGATTTGCGGACCGGAAATAATTGCACAGAGAAAAATAAAGAGTTAGTGGGATGCATGAGTTCTGACATGAAGGGTTTCGGGAATGATAGCCCGAAATTATCCTATTAAGGTAGATGAATGCAGTCATTCTCAGATCATGAACAGGAGGTTGCCATTATCCCTGAAGAGAAAAGTGTATAACAGCTGAGTCTTACTAGTACGCACCTACGGGACATAAACCTGGAGGCTTACGAAGAGGGTTCTACTTAAATTGAGGGTAACTGAACCAGCTGTGGAAAGAAGAATGATGGGTGTGACGTTAAGGGGGGGGGGTAAGAAGAGAGCAGATTGGGTGAGGGAACAAACGCGAGGTAGTGACATCTTAGATAAAATCACGAAAAATAAATGGGCATCTGCAGGGCATGTAATGAGGAGGGAAGATAACCGATGGTAATTAGGATTACGGACTGGATTCCAATAGAAGGGAAGCGTAGCAGGGGACGGCTGAAAGTTAGGTGGGCTGATGAGATTAAGAAGTTTTCAGGGACAACATGGCCACAATTGTGTAGAGAAGATCATGTGGGAAGTGGGAAAGCGACAATCGACCATTGATTACAGTGTGATGACAGAAGGAATTCATAAGTTGAGAGTAATGGTCATTGACGAAGAAGGGTATAGCAGCATAGGGAGTCACCATAAACACATTATTTTGAAAATGGGATATGTAGTTAGAAAAAAGAGCAAGGAGTGCAAAATGGACAGTGCGAATTTCAACGCTGGAAAAATAACAAGTATAGTCACTAGAGTCGAGGAATAACTGGGCAAATGGCCCAGAGTGGAAATATAGTGAGCTTCTAAGTGTAATAACGGCAGAAATACGGAAAGAGAAACAACATGTTCGTTGGAAAGGAAAAAAGAAAAAGAAACGGAAAAGCTGGTGGAACAGGGAGATACGAGAAGTAATCGCCGAACTACAGAAAGCATCCCGAGAGCACTGGCAGGCAAAGAAGGCGCAGTTGCCGTAGGATGAAGTAGCCAGTAAATGGGAAATATACCGGGAGAAAACGTACATGGTTCAAATACTGATGCAAGCAAAGATAAAAGGTGAAAGTGAACGTTGGTTGTCAGAAATACGTGAGGAAAAGAAGACCGCACCTAGAATATTTTGGAACCACATAAAATTATTAGGCAGCAAGTCAACCACAATACATCAACATATCCTAGACGAAGATGGAAACAAATTGGAAGGGGAAGCGGTATTAAATTGCAGCCGAAAAATAAGAGCCTAATCTTTCCAAGGCAATGACGAGGTTGTATTTGAAGAAAAGAAGAGCATGAAAGAGACCCAATTGGAAAAGGAGCTCGTGCTGACAAATTTCAACTGGAAGATAGCAGAAGAGAAAATTCCTAAGCGCAGAGCCACAGGGCTAGATGAGGTTCCCGTTAGGCTGATTAATGAACTAGGACCAAAAAGTAAGGAAGCTCTTGTGAAAGCAGTGGAAAATCTTTAAAAGATAGACGAATGCCAGGCAGCTGGTGACAAAGTAGAATGAATTTAATTTATAAAGGTAAGGGGGAGAAAGATTGAATTCACTCGTATAGACCGTTCACCATTACATCGGTAATATACAGGCTAGCAATGCAGGCAATGAAATTAAAGCTGCAAGCAGGGGCAGAGAAAAATGCAATTTAGGAGAACTTTAGAATGGCTTCTGAATAGGTAGGCGCTTGTATGATAACTTATTTCTTCTTACTCAGCCTATTGAAATATCAAGAGTAGAAAGCAGACCGTTATATGTGGCCTTTTTAGACAATACAGGAGCGTATGACAACGTGCACCGCAACATTTCGTGGGGTATTCTGGAAGGGGAAGGCTTAGGTGACGATTGTCTACAGCGTTTGAGAGAGATTTACCTAGAAACTACCGTTTGCGTTTAATGGGAAGGGATGAGGAGCGAGCAGAAAGTTTATATCAACAACAGACTGATGTAGGGGTGCCCTTTATCTCCATTGCTGTTTGTGATATACATGGTGAAGATGGAGAGGGCGCTAGAAGGAAGCAGTATCAGGTTTAATATCTCAGACACACAGGCGGGCGCAGTAGTAGAGCAGCAGCTTCCAGGTTTATTTTATGCGGAAGACATTGTGTGGCTAGCTAATAAGCAAAGAGATTTGCAACATCTGGCTAATATCTGGGGACAGGAAGGCGAGAATTTAGGTTTGAAGTTTAGTGTTAGAAAATCAGGTGTTATGGTTTTCAATGAAAACAGTGAACAGACAGTGGCAATACAGGGCCAGGAAATACCTCGGGTAAAAGAATATAAATATCTTGGTATATGGATAAACGAAGGCAACAGATATATGGGAAAACAAGAAAAAACAATAACAGCAAAGGGGAAGAGAAATATAGCCATAATGAAGCACAGAGCGTTATGAGGATACAATAGGTACGTGGTGCTCCGGGGTATGTGGAAAGGTGTAATGGTTCCAGGACTTACTTTTTGAAATGCGGTTGTTTGCTTTAAATCAGGGATACCAGCAGGACTCGATGGGAACCGAAGGTCAGTGGGACGCCTCGCACTGGGCGCTCACGGCAAGACTACAAATGAAGCTGTGCAGGGTGATATGGGCTGGACTAGTTTTGAAGTGAAGGAAGCTCACAGTAAAAATGATTATGAAGAACGCCTGAGGAATATGGAAGAAAGTTAATGGGCTGGGAGAGTGTTCAGGTATCTGTATAGGAAAAATATTGATTCACAGGGGAGGAAAAGAACTAGGAAGCTTATCAGCAAGTATGCGGCCTTTAGAGTGAGCAACACAGCAACAAAGAACGTCAAGCGGAAAGTCAGAGAGGCTGAAATAATCTCATGGTTGGCGGCAATGGAAAAGAAACCTGCCATGAGTAACCACTTAAAAGAAAAGAACAAAATCTGGAAAGAAACAATTTATGATAACTCAAAGGAAAACTCAATACTTTTCGAAGCGAGATTGGGACACCTTAAAACACACATATCAAGCGAAATATAAGAAGGAAGAAGAAGCGTGTGCTTGCTGCGGTAAAGCTAGGGAAACTATGGAGCATGTTTTATGAAAATGTGAAGACATCTGCCCAGCGGTCGATTTAGCTACCACTGGCCTCCTCGAAGCCCTTGGGTTCAGCGAGAGCAGGGGAAAAGTAAACATTTCGGCAATAGAGATAAGCAAGAGGCGATTGGAACATTGGTGCTAGAAAAGTAGAGAAACGACAGAAGACGGAGACGCACAAAAGCAAAGTTCGCAATAGGGGGTCAGTAAATTTGGTTGTGGGAGTTCATCGTGCTTTTTTTCCTTCTTTTTTTAAACCTAAATAGGACATTAGGCAGCATAATAGCAAGAGCCTGGTGGCGCAACCCACCACCCCGTTCCAAAAGGGACGCTCATAACATTCATCCATCCATCCATCCATCCATCCATCCATCCATCCATCCATCCATCCATAAGCGGTCCACTACGTATTTATTTATTGGAAAAGGGTACCTGTAATCCTTTGACCGTTGATCGGCATGGACACTGGCTCCAGCTTTCATGTTTGCAGTGTTCCTGGCTGTTAGCACAGTCGACTGCACATTTTCACGTAATTATCGAAATTCGAAAGCAGATTTTCGCTTACTTCAGCCTGTTTGTTAAACTGCGTCAATAAACACAAACAGTAAGAGTTAGAAGACGCGCACTGATCCAAACACCCTTCTTGATTGATGTTAGCTATTGGCCAGTAGCAGCTGCGCATGGGAATGTGCTATATCACGACATAAAGCGTTCAGAAAAGACTAAGGAGCAGACTTCCGTTGAAAAGAGAACGTTTGAGAGCAAGGTGACTTCGTGCACCGCTTGCGATGTCCACGCGCGCCACACAATTGCAAAATTTGGCTGAGATGTTTACAGCAGCGTAATCTATCCGCAGACTGTTTTTTTCGCCAAGTCCGAGAGGTGGTTCAGGGCCCCTTTGAGGTCAGACCACTCTCCCCTCGCCACTCCTGGTTAGACGCCTCGGCATATTTATTGATAGCGGTTCAAAATACGCAAGTTGGATGTGGCTACTATCCGTCGGTCAACTTGATGAAGAACAAAGCCAGTCCGCACCCCGTAGCGCGGTCAGAGTGGACCATATGAGGGCGAACACGCACTCGATCTCTGTCGGGCACAAAGCAAGCGCTGCGCATAAGCATTTGCACGTAGCAGCGGTCTGCTACCTAGCGTAGATACCGCGGCCGCCACGGGGTGCCGCGACGAGCTCACTGGCTAAGCGAAGCGCACCGCGGCTCGCTGAGGACGACCGTGTTTGGCTGACGCTTGGCGCGTCATAGGCGCCAAAATCGCAAGTGGTGGCGTTTACGTTAACATCTAAAATCGAATTTGAGCTGCACGGAGCGTTGAGGGCACGCCCCGCTCCGCCGTAGCCTTCTCAGTGAAAGGCATTGAAGGAGCGTAAGTACCGTGAAGGGCGTGTTTCATCAGAAATAACTTCGTTTCTGCTGAACGCATTGAGGTACTTTTCGCGGCAAACTATTTGTAAAATGGCCTATTTTAATTTCAAATCCATTTCTCCACTTCGATAAAAAGTAGTTCAGGGCCCCTTTGAGGTAAACTTCGCAACGCAAATGTTGAGCTCATATGTTATACTTTTTTTATAGCTCAACATTTTATACTCCCCTGCGCGTGCCAGGGGAGTATAAGATCGGCTGTCCGCTATCGCGGACAGCCAATTTTTTATGCGAACACCCCCTGGCACGCTTCGGCCTCTGTGGCCCCAACCCACGGGCCGCCCTGCTTCCAGCTTTGATTCCCCCGCTACCGCTTGGGTGCCCCGGAGATCCTGCGCCACCTGCTTTATTATAACCTCAGGTGCTCTCCTGAGGCCTCCGTTTGCCGGTTACATGTGCCCTCCAGGGGAAGTGCTTGTAAAAATCCGATCTATCGCCGCGACGAAAAAAGCGACCCGCGACTTATACAACACCAGTCAGAACATGGTCTCTTCAGACACAGCGATCACGTCCGCGCCCACTGCCTCACCGCGCGGGCAGCCAGCGGCGGAGCGTATAAACCAACTCGACCGCACTCCGCAATGACGGCATGTCTAGGGGACAAACGAATACAACACGCGCTAAGAAACCTCCTCCGTAGTGCCTAGGCCGAGTCATATATTCAAGGAGCAAAAGCTCCCACATTTTCTCTCTCGCGCCCGCTCTTACTCGCGCCTGCGCAGAAACATCGAGCTCCGTCAAAAGTGCCACGCCCCGCCGTACTTACTGGCAATTCTAAAAACGCCACCGGCTTCTACCGCTCCTTCTACTATCTGTATCAGAGACACGATAGCCCACGACCACCAGACACGCCGGCTGACACACGACCGTTGACACGTGATTAACAGAGGGCCGTGTCACTGGTCTTCAATAAAGCTTCGACTGCACCCATGAATATACGCACATGTGTGCGTGTCTCGTTTTTTTGTCCTTCGAATAAACAGTATAGCGCAGCAAGCAGAACGATCCCTTGCCTTGTGCACAACACTCCTTGATTGTCAATTCGACGCCCTCGCCTCTAACGCACTTTCGCCCGTTGCCGCACCCACCCCCTTACGCCCTCTCCCCTTTAGAAGGACCCCACCTATATATACTATGCGGAGGAAACAATATCTCGCCTAGAATAAAAGTCCACTTGTCGAAACGTTGCCTCCTGCTTTCACCTTGTTCTCGTTTAGCTCATCGTCTCGAATTTCCATCGCCCGCCCTCCCCGTGTTTTCCCTGGATTATACAGAGCTTATAATTTGTCCTACCAAGGCACGTCAACAAGAATAACTTAAACTCTGTGCGGCCCGCCTTTAAATTTCACGTGGACCACAGGAGAACGGCGCATGCCCCTATACTGAAAGCTCAGTGGGAGATCTGGAAAGCAAAATGGGAGGCCATGCAAGGAGAGCTCCCACGCTGTGTGACGGGCGCTCTAGCTGAATGCGACCCGGACCTATTCCCCAAAGTTCATAGACTCCTCAAATGATTGAGAACGCTGACGAGAGTAAAGACATATTTGCAGAAAATGACCGCTGATGAGCAGCTTAATCGGCTGGATCCCATGTCCATCACCGGGTGCCAGCCCCGGGTGCTAGCCATCGTCGATAATGTTGTCTCCGTGTTTGTGGAGAAGCCCCGGCATATGAAAACCGCGGTGGGAAACAGCCATTCGAACCAGGGACAGAAAGACATCGTTTGAGAGAAAAAGGAACTGTATGAAAGGCAGTGTCGTTATTACGGTCATAATGGTAAAACCACAACGGTAGGAAAAAGCTTGGCGTAGTATAATCATGATGCCGTCTTCTCAATGAATAATCTTCTCGTAAATATGCTTACTTTGTCGCCTCTCTGAACAATAAAAAATATTATATGCACATACAGGTTCTCCCACATAACTTGAGCCAAAGTTTTAAACATGAAAGGCACTCCGGACGCGAATTGAACCGAATGCATAATGTTGGCACTCGCCTAGAGTTACTCGGGCAATTTTTTTTATTTCCCCTTAACTAACGGATTGGTTATGTTTAAATGATCAGCTTTTTAAGTATTGGCTGATAACCTCAAGTGTGATAAGCAAAGTTGTAGAACACCTTGAGAAGCCTCTCAATAAATTGTTTCCAACGAGATAAAGCTCACGCGGTCCTTCCGCGTTCCAAAGAAAGCCCGCGAAATATGAAAAACAAAGCCACGTGATTGGGGCGATTGCGCACTGTTATTGTGCTACTCTCAAGCGTGCAGTGGATGAACAAAGTCGGCTGCAGCTGAACCGGTTCGCCATAGAGCACTATGCCTGGTGTAGGTATCTGGGCGTGCGGCTCTTATCGCATGACGGCGCAAATGCATACTGCTGGCCGAGCGTTGCAGACCTGCTGCAGGAAACCGGCTGAGTACTTGCAGTCCGGCAGAGTACTTGCAGAGCAGAGGCTTACCGCTTATTTGCTTTATAGGAAACGCCGAAGTTGAAGAAAGCAGCAAGGATCGTCCAAACCAAGCTTCCCCGGCAGAAAGGGAAAAGAAAAGACTGAGTACGTGACGTCACGAGGCATCGCAGGCAAAGCGCCTTCGGAAGCAAGATATGGCCATGATTTTAGTCACGTTATCTGACCGCTTCTTTGCTTTATAGGTGAGAATGCCTAATTAGGTATTATTTCTATTTCATTGTTGCATACTTCTTCGCTGGACTGCACCAGTGTTTCCATGATGGCTGAGTTTGATAGCCTTGCGTGCATGAAATCAATTGACGATGTCTGGGTGCGCAATGGCAGAATACTTGTAAGGAAACGCGAAGGAACGTCAGTGTTACCTATTGACAATGAACAAGGCTTAAACAAAATAGTATGAAATAGCCGACCAGGTACACTCAACTTTACAATATATAGCTATCAAGGAAAGACGAATGGGGAATGGGCGTAAGATGTTTCCAGTAGCTTATTTCTTGAGCTAATCTTTGTGAATATGAGAAGCCTGCGCAAACACTGGGACATGTTAAAGATTCACCTAGCTAATGTACTGCCATCATTACATGTTTTCATTTTAACAGAAATTAATGTTTCAAACGACGAATGCGCTCATTGTGCACTGCATGGTTTTCAGTCTTTCCTTTTGTGCAGGGATAACAAAAGAAGTGGTGGTGGCGTGGTGGTCTATGTGAAAAGTGATTGGCACTGTGAAAGAGTGTCCTTTCATTTTCAACATGCTGAAGTAGTTACTATACAAATGACTAAGGCAGGTCTGGGATTTACAGTATGTGCCATTTATAGGCCACCGAGAACTAAAATAAATATGTTTTTAGACAATTTGGGAAGCTTCCTCCAAAAGTACGCAGACAGAAGTAGCATTATTTTGGCCGGTGATATTAATGTAGACATTTTTGCAACCAATATGCCTGCAACATCTGATTACTTGACGCTTTTGGCAAGCTACGGACTCGAAAACAAAATTCAGAGTTATACACGTGAGGAAATTCACGGTTATCGTTTAACAAGGTCGTGTATAGACCATATCAGCACAAAAATGTGCAAATATAATTCATTTGGCTGTCTTATTAAGGAAAAATTATCGGAGCACTACTTTATCGCTATAGCAGTTTCAGGAAATTCTGCTGCTTTAACTGAAAGTAACTCTAAGAGAAATATGTTTTGAATTCTAATGAAGTAGATAAACGTGTGAGAACATTTAACTGGGATTCTCTAACGCGGCACAGCCACCTAAAGGCTTACGAACTGTCTGTAGAGGCCTTAACAGAGATGTACCTTTGCTCTGAAAAGAAATAAAGCTTCAAAGAAGAAATATAAAGAGCCAGTGGATTGATAACGAAATAATGGAGCTTTGCTGCATTAAAAGCAAACTCATTAGAAAATGTCAAGATAAACCAGGGGATGCTCTTGCAAGGGAAAAATTTAGGCAAATGAGAAACAAAGTAAACGCTAAGATAAGACTAGCTAGGAAGCGCTACTACACAGGCAAGTTTTCAGCTTGCAGTCGTAACACTGGTAACACGTGTAACTTGTTTAACACTCTAATAGGGAGACCTGCAAAGAAGAGTATTGATAATACCCTTGCGGACGCCTTTCTCCGGTCACCTGCTGTCCAGATAGCGAAATATTTTAACAACCACTTTATCGAGTCAGTAAACAGCATCACAAATGCGTGCATACCAACAAATATCCGAAACAATGTTACGTTCTCTAACGTTCATTCTGCTTTTCTGCCTACTGTTGACGAAGCCGAATTGTGGGATATTATGCGATCCATGAGCTTAACAATATCTCCAGGTTTTGATAAAATTAGGATAAGAGATATAGCTGCGAATTTTGATGTGCTCAAATCAATACTGCAGTACATCTGAAATGAAACATTAAATACCGGTCAGATACATGAAAACGTAAAAGTTAACGTTGTGAGACCTCTTTAAAAGAAACGATCTCGAAAACTTTACGAGAATTGCCGACCAACTTCCATTCGTTCATCTTTGGAGTGCATGTTGGAAAAAATAGGCTTTGTTAATAGGGCCTCATTCTGTGAAAAGTATTGCGTTATTAGCCCAGCGCAGTTTGACTTTCGCTCAGGACAGAATGCTGTGGGCCTGTTAAAAGGTTGTAATGACTATATCTCTAACAAAAATCAATAAAAAAATGTTGTTTTGACTCTTTTCGTTGACTTACAAAGAGCATTTGACACATTAAATCATGAACGGTTAGTATCAAAACTAAGCAGATGTGGTTTAAGAGGCCTGTATTACTCATTTCCTTAAAAAATTATTTAACAGGCAGGCAGCAATGTGTCCGTGTGACGGAGTCTTATAGTTCTTTCTTGTGTGTTAAATCAGGGGTACCTCAAGGGTCCGTATTGGGACCGCTTTTGTTTAACATTTGCATGAATTATCTTGCTTGCTTACCACTAAAATAAAAATAATTATTTATACCCTGATGACACGGCTTTGGTTGTATCGAACAAATTTTCGAACGAAGCCGCTAGAGTATTACAGTATGATGTCTGTAAACTACTTGATTGGTTCATTGACAACAGCATGTTTATTAATAAATTGAAGACTAATCTGATTGTTTTCACAGCCCATATAAAGCAGTCGCAGATATTTCCCCTGTTTATCTCCACACCGGTGGATGCCTTGCATGCTCATGTCCTCCGGTAACTCTGGTAAAGAACACAAAATACCTGGGGCTACACTTCGACGACGCGTTGCCATGGAATGTCCACATTGAAGAGCTCGCAACACGCTTACGTGCTGTGTGCGCTCATTTGTATGCCCTAAAACCTTTCTGTGATGTAAATGTTCGTAAAATGGTTTACAAAGCACTTGGGAAATCGATCATAAAATACGGAATAACAATTTATGGCTTTGCTTCTTCTAGTAGACTTAAGATAATTAACCGCATTCTAAAAAAAATTGCCTATAGCCTCTCGTATGGCACACTTGGTCATAGGGAAGATGTCTTTCTGAGCATGTACCAGTCAGACATGTTTGTCGAGCAACAAGTGTTGTTTGACGCGATGTGTAAGAGTTGTTCTTCTACTAATTTCAATAATTTGAACGTGAAATCTCGCAGCTTACGCCAGGTAGAACAATATGTTTTATTTATTTATTTTTTTATTCTCGATACTGCTAGTCTCTTTATAGACCGCGTGCTGGTGGGCGAGTTGCTTATACATGATTACAACGAAGGCGCCAAATAAAACAACGGACGAAGGAAGACGACACGTGGTTGTCCCGTGTCGCCTTCCTTCGTCCGTTGTTTTATTTGGCGCTTTCGTTGCAATCTTTATCGAGACCATAGCAGGCGGACATATTGTTACAATGAAAGCGTTGATACAACATTTTTTCACAGAACATGTGCATACAAAGTACAATAAACTATATACGCTACATGTAGCTACGCAGTAGTCTGGAAAAATACAAATGCAGAAAAAAAAGACATTGTTTCATTCATTTACTTAGTGAAATCAACTCTAAAAACTCTAAAAAGTGATAAATACAATAAATTGTGATACAATACAATCTCATGATATATAAATGCAACACAGCTATTCACAACCTAACAGTGTATAACTTAATACAAGCTAGCATAACATAACATAACATAACATAACATAACATAACATAACATAAGAGTTTGATCTAAACAATGTAAAAAACAAATTTGCATAAGACTGAAGTTGTTCTAACAGTTATTCCTGACTCTTTTCTATCATGTTACTAAAAATTGATGGCGATTGTATATCAGCTATTGTTGAGTCGAGGTGGTTCCACGCCCTAACAGCAGTAGGGAAAAAAGAGTATCTATATGTGTCCGTTCTACAAGTGTACTCAACTAACATTTTATTATGCTTATGGCGTGAAATACGGGACGTATAGAAAGTAATATGTTTTGGAGAATTTATGTTAAAGCGGTTGTGCAACAGGTTATGTATGAATTTTTGGCCGAGCTTGCTTTGCTCTGTTTACCAGTGTTTCCATTCCGGATGAAGCCAGGAGTGGTTTTGTACTTATGTGAATATACCGTATTGCTTCCCTTTGAATTTTTTCCACTTCGGTTATGTTTCTCTTTGTGTGAGTAAACCAAACCACGTTGGCGCATTCTAGTACTGGCCGCACAAATGTATTATAGCACAGAAGTTTGATATGGCTGGGAGCAGATTTCAGGGACCTTTTAAGGAAGGAAAGCTTACGAGTGGCTGCTGAAGCGATGTTGGCAATGTGCTTGTTCGACTTCAAGTCAGATGTTAGAGTGAGCCCTAGATACTTGTGTTGCTGGACATTAGTTAGGGGTGTACCTTTGAGAAAGTAGGTGAATCCTGACTTAATCTTCTTTGTTGTTACTACCATTGGCACCGATTTCTCGGTGTTAGTAAACATTTGCCATTCTTCACACCAGGCATTTATCTCGTTAAGGCATCTGTTCAAAGTAAGGTGACCTTCATAACTTCTTATTTCTTTCTGTCTAATGCAATCATCTGCAAAAAGCTTTTTGCTGCATGCTATGTTAGTGACGATATCATTGATGTAAATTAAATATAGCAAGGGCCCCAAGACCGAGCCCTGGGAACGCCAGATGTGACAGGAAGTGTATCAGATGATGCTTGATCATGGAAAACGAACTGTGAACGTTGTGATTAAAAATCCGTAGTCCAGGCTGTAATGGTTCCGTTTCCAAATAATTGACTCCAATTTTGCAATTAGCTTGTTGTGACACACACAGCCGAATGCTTTGCTCAAATCTAGAAATATTATGTCTGTTTGACCGCGATTGTCAGTAGTCTGTGCTAGGTTATGTATAACTTCAGTCAACTGTGTTACTGTTGACATTCCGTGTCGAAATCCATGCTGATTGGCTGTTAGTATCATTCTCTTTAAATACGTTGTTAGGTGTTTTAAAATTATATGCTCTAGTACCTTGCATGATGTACTAGTCAGTGATATCGGTGTGTAGTTGGAAGGAGAGTTTGTGTAACCTGGTTTATGGATTGGTATTATCTTTGATTTTTTACAGTCATCTGGCACACGTCTGGTTGAAAGTTACATGCAATAGGTAATGCCAAGATATATGCTGCACCATTCTGCGTATCGCTTTAAGGATTCGTTCGGGACATTGTCAGGGCCACTAGATTTTTTCGTGTCTAATCCGAGTAGAAGGTTGAAGATTCCTAAGTCACTAATGTTTTGTGAGTCGATGGGTGAAACCTGTAGGAATTATTCTTGGGACAAACCACTTATCTGCAGTAAATATCGATTGCAAGTACTTGTTGTATGCATTAGGTTGAGAAACGTTTTCATCGTGGGGTCGTTCTGGCGTGATTACTTTGCGTGCACGAAAGTGATTCCAAAATCTGTGTGGATTACCTTTTACGAAGTTAGGCAGGGTAGTATTTAAGTATTCTATTCTGGAGTGGCTTAGTGTAATTTTGAGTTCTGCCTTGGCGGTCATCAACTCTGATGTATGGAGTGATTGATTTCTAGTCTTCTTCAAAGACTGACGTAACCCCTTCACTTTCCGTTTGGCATGAATTACTTCACGCGTTATCCATGGGTTGTATTTCCGCAATTTTCTTGTTTTTAACGATATAAATTGTTCAATGCAGTCATGTGTTACTGTCTTAAACTTAATCCAGAGGGCATTTGCGTCTGCCGAAGGATTGCAAGCCATTTCCGCAATATCTGTAAATTCATGTGCCATGTACGTTAAAACATTGGCGTCGTCCAATTTCGCAAAGTCGATAATGGTGCTTTCTAAAGACCTTTTTTGTATACTAAACGACAAAGGTAGGTGACATATTGGAATATCGTGGCCAGATATGCCTTTAACGATACTCGTATGTATTCGGTTTGCAAAGAAGTGATCAGAGAGCAGTATAAGATCGAGTATATTACTTGCATTGCCATGTGAACGTGTTGATTGATCAACTAATTGTTGTAGGTTGAAGTTTAGCATTAAATCAATTAGCGCTTCTGAAGTACGTGATGAGTATTGCACTTTCTTCCAGCTAATTTCTGGAAGGTTAATGTCCCCCATGATGATAATTCTGAGGCTGTGAACCCTAAGAATGTGGTACCTCGTGTGTACACAAACTACGGCATGAGGACTCGTGATTTATACGTGCCGGCTAATTTCAATAACTTGAATGATAATGATATCGCAGGAACATTAAAACAAATAAAATCACATTTGAGGTCATGGATGATAAGTAATGCCCATATTTGTTAAACTTGTTTTTCAGGATTTTGTAGCATGTATACAAGCACGGAGCAATTCAGAAGGCTTTATACCATGTGCCATTTTTTTCCCATTTTGTTACCTATCCGAACCTGTTTTGTGCGAACCTGATTGTGAAGTTATCTTTAATGTCAATGCCTTTTTTATTTCCGTTGTGTACACATATCAGTACTACCCCGCTGACTGCCCAGGATCGCACACAAGCAATGTTACTTATGCGGACTGGATTTGTAAGTGCGACATGATTGGATGTAACAAAGACTATTATTATTATTATTATTATTATTATTATTATTATTATTATTATTGTTGTTGTTATTATTATTATTATTAAATGCGATGCCAGTCTGCGAACGTACGAGGCTCTGCTGGCTACTTTCAACCGAGTATCCAACATGGCAGTAGCCGCAAGACATGGCTCCTTATACGTCGAGGACCAAGCCGTAGTGTTTGTGCACAACTCAGTATCACGGGTGCGCATTGAACCGTCCACCAACACCACAACACAGCAGCAAGAAGTGGTCTGTTCGATGCAACTGTACAGTTGCTCTAGTTACTTTTCTTAAGAAATCGCTGTTTTATGCATTGAAGCACAAAAGTAACTGGAACATCAATGTATTTCGACGGACACTTTGAAAATTAATATCTCGGAACTACTGCTGTCCAGAGAATCCATTCCAAGTGTATGCGCTGTGCGAACTCAGCAGCGACAATTCGCAGAGTGAAATATATGGCGTAAAGTAATGAATTAAAAGTTAATTAGCGTAATTAAATTAATTATTTAATCGGACAATTTCATTTCTCGCAGAAGTCATGGCCGCCTTATCGAATAATTTAGGTCAAGGATTAGAATTGGGCTGTCTGTCATAGGCAATCTGTAAAAATTTTGGTGCAGCTAAAAAAAAGGATCCTGTGTATATATATATATATATATATATATATATATATATATATATATATATATATATATATATATATATACATATATTAGGCTTGTATGCTTGCAAAAAAGGTGAGAGGAAAGAAGAGGGTAACGGGATTGCCCTCACCACGAGCTAATGCGCAATGGATAAACGAAATGATTTCGATGCAACTTATCTTTCTGTAGTAATAACGGGGCTGCATCACTGACGGTCCTGGCCCTCAGGGTCTCGATATTGCCAGGACGGAGTGTTGAAATTCAACGGTCAATATCTCGAATGAAGTGCGATTTATAAGATTAAAAAAGGAGAAGTGCATTCAAATGGGACTACTTCCAAATTCTCAATACACTGCCGGTAATGTTGTAATAAAACCGAAGTAAAAAATATTTCTATATTTCACCTGAAAGCTATGTTAATTGCGAAAGTAAGCGTGCTTGGCCTTACAGTAACAAAGTGTTTTAGGCGTGTTGGTATGGCATGATGAGGCTTATAGCGCAAGAAACAACGAGGACACAGAAAGAGGTGATACACACCGGCGCTGACTTATAACAGTGTTTATTTCAAGTAAGAGAACCACATATGTAGTCAACGTCAGGAATCGTCACAAGTGCGCTGTTTGCAAGGCTCACCTATCTTAACGCAGATAGGATAACTCTTTAGTCGAAATGGCAATTGATTGTTTTGAAACACGGTTATCCCCTAACCTATTAACCATTTTGGCTTCGATAATTTCGCGAGTTACCTGACCCTTGCTGCTGCCAACAATGTAGCAGTCTTGATATACTGGAATGCACGTGGTACGTTGATCATCACTTGCGGCTCAGTTACTCGAAAAATTATCGGAGTCGAAATGATGGATAGGTTAGGGAATGAGCGCGTTTCAAAACCAACAATTTCCCTTTCGTCTAAAGAGTTATGCTATCTGCGTAAAGATTGGTGAGCCTTGCAAACTGCGCACTTGTGACGATTCCTGGTGTTGCCCATAAATGTGCTTTCTTACTCGAAATAAACGCTGTTGTAAGTGAGCGCATGTGTGTACCACGTCTTTCTGTGTTCTCATATTTTCGCGCGCTATAAGCCTCAGCATTTTGCCGTACAGCAACTTTGTAAAAACGCCTACCTGATTAGGCTTATAGCCGTTTGATAGATTTCTATAGTCTAAATCACACAAAGACAAAAGGAAAAAGCCACCCGATTTAATATTGCAATACAAAGTAAATAAACACAGCTAACTTAGTGAAGAAAACAAGAACGTTAAAGAAATTGCACAGCATGGCTTCATCAAGGCCGACGCCTAGATGATAGTAGCTTTCTATTAACTCAGTGCCTGGAAATTTCGTTTGCTCTCAGTAGACCATCATTGATACATTTTCTATTTCTGGCTGCTTTTGTACTTGCTTTTTTGTGTGGAGGCCGACTTCATAATTACGACATGGTGCCTGAATGCATCAAATGCTCCACACATTAGAAATTATAGCGTATTTTATATGGCCCGTTGAACAACACGCGTGAAGTGATATTATTCCGAATATTTATTCACTGAAAACAAAAAAGGTGAATTTACCGGTTTATCTAAAAGCGTATAATAGTACGCCGAATTCTGCTAAAAAATTGAAAAGGTACAGTCCTCATTATCTTCTTATGATTTGATTGCCTTTTTTAATTTCTTTCCTTACATCTCGCCAACCGCTAGAGCGATGCGGGAGTGGGCGTGGGACGATCGCATGACCACTTTCAGCGACATCACGTAACACTACAGATTGAACAGATGTAAATACCCAGCACCCGATGCCAAACTAAAAAAAAAAAAAGGCGGTTGCCTGGAGGCAATTTCAGACACATACATATCCGAACCCGGCGATCGTTCACCTTTGCTACCCCAACATTTATTCGTCCGACGAGTGTAAAGTGTGCGGAGCCAGAGCGACGCTGCAGCCCGTGCTGGGAGAGTGCACCGGTAGCGAGCAGCAGGAATCTCCGAGGAGCGGGGTAGACATGGAAGTCTCAACCCGAGGGGCGCGTTGGGAGGCGGCCTTGCTCAGCCACGACCTCGCCCATCATCTGTTGGCCGTCCGGCACGCCGAGGAAGCCACCCGTGTCCAAGGACTCGAGGCCGTCACCTAGGCTGGGGCGCTTATGGCCCCACCTCGCCCAAATCGCCGGATATTTCGAATGAAGTTTTCACTTACTCCAACGTGAGGCAAGAGCCACCCATTCTTTCAAGAACAGAGGAAGCGACGAAGAAAACGAAGGCGAAGAGCACGGGCCAACGTCCTGTGACGTGTCTGTTGGCGATCCCGTTCCGAACCACGTCTCCGTTCCGCGAGCTCAAGTCGCCGAAAGGAGTGGAAGGACACGACGACCGTGATGTGGGACGCGACCTGTGGGCTCACGCTACTTCACGTACCTGTGCTTCCGAGCACAGCAGCGGCTAGTGGCGGCGAGACCACCACGAGGGACCCGTGGCCAGTCGAGACGCGACCACTGGTGCAAGAAGACACCTGCCCTCTCGATTCAGGGCTATTAGGCTTGGAAGCAACACCTCTGCCACATCAGGCATGCCGGTGGGAGCTACGGACGCTGGCGGGAGATCAGAGCAACGGACAAGCGCCGAGACGTCGCTCCTCGGCTCCTAACGTGCGTATCCTCGACAAGCAGGTCAACACCGTCGTCATCTGGACGAGGATCGTCGCGTCGGCGGCAGTGGACAGGGCTGCGTGGTGGGCGTGCTTCCAGCGGGGTACAACTCTGGCTGAGGCACCTCCTCACCTGGGGCTGTGCTGAGTCCCACGAACTCAACGCACAGCTCCGAGTCGGGTCTGCGACGCCTGCGGACGTATTTCTCCGCGGCCACTGGGACAGCAGCGCTGGCAGGTGCCGCTGCTATCGGCTGCGCGGGGAGTGCGGGCTCGGAGCTGCAGTCGCTGGCCCCACGGTGGCTGTTAGGTGCCGTTGACGGGACACCTTGCAGCCGACGGCGACGGCATGAGGTGATGGTGCTTGCGCGGGTGCAGCGCAGAGGGCGCAGAACTTCTTACGTGCATTTGTGTTATCAGTTGTTCAACGTTTTCTTTTCCTTCAATATATTATCTTAGCAATTTTGTATTCTTTAAGTAATAAACACGCCTCTTTAAATGTAAGCAGGTTGTTCTCATTGTTGCAAACGGCTGCTTTTTGGTGGAGCGAGAGTCACTGTTATAAAAGCAGCGATTACAGTCATGAAATTGCTCTTTGATAGACGGAGCAGCACTATTAATTCTCTTAGTTTCCTATCTTTTTGGCGGGGTGCACTTACTCGGATAATGTTTGGTTAGTTTTACGCCTATTGTTTTTTTAATACAAGCAATTAACTGCCAGTTAACATGTTGCGGTGTTCGTCAATGCAGCTACCTAACACAGCCTAGGTGGACCAACGTATTCACGTTTAGATAATGGAAATCCATCCGTGTGTCGGAAATATTATCGAAGGACAAGTTGATGTGCGCCGCTACATTCATTCTTCCTCATTTGCCTAATAACGCGGGAGCATTCTTTGGCGCTGCTGCAACTCCGCTTTTGCTTACTTGATTAGGTTATGCATGTCTACCCATCGCTACCAATCATCTACTATTGTACTTTTATAACGATTACATGCGTCAGCTTGACCAATTATGCCTTTATGTAGCAGACATATCGTATCAACTTAGGCGGAACGCCGTCACAAGCGGTTTTCTTTTTTTTTGCCACCCAACAGCTTTCTTTTTCCATGTACCTTTGTTATTTTCCTTTTAGTGGCACGGGAATCGAGTGACACTCCTGTTTCTTGCACTGCACTTCCGGTTCATGTCCTGAGACGACCGCGGGGATTAAATTCAAAAAAAATAAAAAAAAATACTACAGTTCAAAAGTCATGGGTTTCATTATAGGTATGTTATCACAGCGAGAAATTTGCTAGCGCTACTTGAAATCGGTTGGCCCAGGACAGGGGTAAATCGAGATCGTCCTGCAGTGGACTTAAAATAGCCTGATTAGCCTGATGATATTCATCTGAGCATAGGTTTAGGTACAAGTTAAGGTGCTGAAGTCTCTGGAGTAATTATTATTAATTGGAAATCACTGATTACCCCAAACCGAAGCACAGAATAGTAAACTTTAGAGACCCGCCACTTGAGCACGACTTTCGCGAAATTGCTGGAAATCCGGAAGTAGAAAGCGAAAGTAATGACGTCACTAAAGACATCAAACGCAAGAATGTGGCTTGATATTTAACTGGCTAAATATTAGAAAACAGTTGCCTCTGTGTTCGGTTTCTGCGTTGCCTTCGCCGAAGTTTCACCTAAAGAACACCAACGCTAAAGTGCGAGTGCCGCTAAGAGACACCAAAGCCAAAGATTAGGTTCGCCTACCATTTTTATTGTTACGGCCTTGACATGGAAGTGTAACTAGCTTTTTTCTAACGCTACCAATTCTCTACTATTGCATTTTTATTGTTACGGCCTTGACATGGAAGTGTAACTAGCTTTTTAAGGTAAATTAAGGGAACACATTGGTGATCCCATTGTCCTGTCAAAGGCAAATTATCTTTTTTTTCTCAGCCTCCGCGGAATCCCGAACAATCCTCCCGATATAACAAAGAAGCTTCACACAAAGCCTGACTTCGGATGGACTCGACGACACGCTGGTGGTTACCACCCCACTGCGAACGCATACTGATATCTACATTACGCGACTCATTCTCGGCATCGGTGCCCGTACTAGACACCATGCTGCATACAACTGTTAGCATACGCGTTATACGAAAGGTGTGTGTACGCGTCCATCGCTGTACCTGCTTGCGTGCGTTTCTTCGGCGGAGAAAATAATACATAATGAACTGCTTCTGTGACACTGTAAGCTTCGTTTAACGCGAAAATATTTCTTCCAGACAGAAAAATCCCTTCTTTATTCTGATGTACGGCAAACAAGCTTGAATCGCTAGCTCCATTTTTGAGATTTCGTTACAACAAAAATTCGAGGATAATAAAACATACAAAACTCCATGAGACAGACCCACCCATAGAGCAGCATAACGCCACAAAATAAAACAACCCTTTTTAGCAAGCCGCAGGAACCAGAACAACCGGGAGAGAATGCGAGAACTCCAGTTGTGACGAGTTGCTGCAGATGTACGGCGGAAATAGCGCAACAATTCTAAGGACGTCACAAGGAGACAGGCTGTATCTCACCATTTAGCTTTCATTGGACACACAGCAGAAATGTGCAGCAAAGCATCGTTTACTCCAGCTCTGATGTCTCCAAATATTGGTGAAGTAGACATTTTTTCCGGCAGTAGTTTCAACCTCTGTCTTTATCGGAGAAACTTTCAGTGACAATTACGATACTCCCAATGAGAAATTTGAGCGGAGCTGTATACGTGTTGTAATTTTGCGATGTATATGCTGGCGCAGACAATCCGTCTCGTGCGGCACATTGCAGACGGAGCGAACAGTGGCACGACGGCCTCGCTAATTGGGAGATCACGAGAGGCGGCACGTTGGTGACGCGTGGGCGCGATTCACAGCAGCCGCCGCAGACAGACCTCCGCTCATGCAGCGTTTTGTTTCGATATATCGTATCGAGACGACGCGCGCTTCTCTGGCGCCATCTCGATTCCATCGTCGCCGCAGAAACCGCTTGCGCGGCACTAAGCTTTCCCCCTCGCCCTTTCGACATACTCTCCTCCACCGCTTTCCTCTTCATGCTCTCTTCGCTATAGCCGTGTTTCATCACCCGCTGTGCTCCGCGTTCACTCTGTCATCCTTCATTGTGCTCGTTCGCTCGGTTACGTCGAGAGACGCCCAGGCACGGCGACGCTCAACAGAGGATCGGACGCTGAAGAGCTGCGCTCTTTGAAATAAGGGGCCAGCGTCGCTTGCATTCGCTTTTTAACCGGCGCCAGCTCGTTAGCCGTACCAACCACCGCTTAGCTATTACCCCTTTATTTCTGTCGATCAGCGCTCGCGCGCACTTCCTTGCTGCTTGCTGGTGCTTTGTTGTGGTCGCACACAGCAGCGGCGATCTGGGAGCTGAAATCTTTTTTAATGGCTTAGGGTTAGGAGTGTCAGAGATGAAAAAAAATCACCGACAATTACAATACTTCCTAATGCGAAATTTGAGCACAGTTGTATACGTGTTATCATTTTGCCTACATATTGGCTGGAGCGGACAATCGATATGATGCGCAACGTTGCAAACGTAGCCATCTGTGGCGCTACTGCGTCGCTAATCGAGGATACGCGTGGGTGACGTCGAGGCCCGGTTCACAGCAGCCGCAGCAGTCAGACCTCCACCCATGCAGCGCTTTGTTTCCATACAGACAACACGCGCTTATCTGGCGCCATATCGTATAGTCATCGCCGCACAACGCCCGTCTGGCGCGGAGCTACGCTTTTCTTCTCACGCTATCGCTATACCCTCCTCCTCCTTCGTATTCCGCCTCGTGCTTTCGCTGCACCCTTCTCCTTGGTCTTCCTCCTCGCGCTCTCTTTCTCTATCGACGTCTAACATCTCCCGCGGCGCTCCACATTTCAGGCTTCGCTGTGTTCGTTCGCTCGGTTCCGAGAGAGTACGCCGACGCTCGCGGCAACGTGCGCCTGCGCTCTAAATGTGTAGGAACTGTAACAAGGTGGTCACGTGGTAGAGTTGGAGAGGGTATGGGAGAGCGTAGAAGAGCTTGTATGTATGTATGTATTTTTGTATGTATGTATGTATGTATGTATGTATGTATGTATGTATGTATGTATGTATGTATGTATGTATGTAAGGTCAATGCACTTCTTTAAAGCAACTGTTTATTGTTTCAACGTTTCGGCTAGATATACCCACCTTTCTCAAGGTGGGTATATCTGGTGGGCCTACCTTGTGTTGGTCTTTCGAAGTCTTCCCGCCTACTTTGCAAGCATCGAGGGCGCAGCATATCGCCGCTTCACAGTTCCTGGCCAACTTTTCAACGGAGCAAGCACAAAAGTTGCTACGTGGCCGCCCCACCGTTACTGATGATCTCATCTGGCAACCTGGAGCCACCTCGTGCGTGGACAACGCCGCTGGCCTATTTAAACCGCCTCCGTTCCGCTGCCAGTCGGGGCACGCTACCGCGCAGGCATCTGTCATGACGGCCCCTTTCTTGACGCAGGTTAGTTACTTACCTTATGCTGCTTCATTTGGCAGCAGCAACCCATTCTTGCTTGCGGTATCGAGCCCCCTGAAATGCGTGATTTTTGCCGACGTTTGCTGAAACTTTTGTGAAAATTTGTATGCAAGTGCTGTTGTCGTGGCTTTTACGCTCATTTTGTCTGGGGACGTCGAACTTCATTCCGGTCTTGATCATAACACCGCAACATCGCTTGAATCCATTTCTAATACCTTGTCGCGACTTGAAGCATAGCAAACAACCATGCTATCGGAGGTAACAATGATCCGTGTAGCCCAAAGCAATATTGAGCACATGGTCAACAGTCTTTCAACTCGTGTTGATGCCTTAGAAAAACTTGCTGAAAATAACCGTTACGCCGATTCAGAGTCAGATGCTTCCCCAAATGCTTAAATTGCCAAACTTACTGCTGAAGTAAAGGCCTTAGCCGAGAAGTGTGACGACTCGGAAAACTGTAAGCGCCGGTCAAATCTGCTATTTTTTGGAATTCCAGATGAGAATGGGGAGAGCTGGACGCGATCCGAGTCGCATGTTGTCTCATTTTGTGCTGATTAGCTATCCATTACGATTAACAGCAGTGATATTGAAAGGGCGCATAGACTAGGACGTTACCAGGTTTTAAAGAACCGGCCGATAATTGCCAAGTTTTTGAGATTTAAGGATGAAAGTTCAATTCTTTCTGTAACACCAAAGCTGAACGATACACCCTTTGCAGTTCACGGAGATTGCTCAACACGTGTCAGAATAGTCCCCCAAAAACTTTTTGCAGATGCGCAAGAGTCTCGGTCCACTTCCTTTAAAATTCGTTTTGACAAGCTAGCAATGAACAACAAATTATTGATTTACAATTCCTTGACCGATACCATTAGAGAACTAAAGTCCTAGCGTTCACCGCAATCTCGCTCGCTGTTATCCTGCCACTCTACATGGCCACATTCACACCAGCCTAAAGTCCAATTCTACGACAGTATTTCATTCCTCCGGAGAAACGTACCAAGCTATCTTCCTAAAAAAGACCTAATAGAAGCCGTTGTTGATGGCTGTTCCACTGACATTGCAATATTTACAGAGTCGTGACTTACTACTGATATAGACATGCAAGAACTTTTGTCCAGTGACGTGTTCAGCGCCTTCAGAATTGACAGGGTTGGTCGCCGGGGGGGATGGTGTTCTTTTACTGATTAAATCTGACCTTTCTTCCTCCGCTATACCAATCAACAACGAAGAAGAAATTCTTTGCGTTAAAGTGTCTTTTCGTTTTCGCTCAAATATTATTATCGCGTGCCAACGTGCGCCCGACTGCGATAAATCTTTTACGAAAGACCTATACTACTTGCTTTCGCATTTATTTGCTACATTTCCCAAAAGTAACTTCATCCTCTGCAGCGCGGTGATTTTAACTTTCCTGACATTAACTGGGATAAAATGACAGCATATTCTCAGCTATCTAAAGAATTTCTTGATCTTGTTCTAAAATTTAAATTCACAAAAATGGTGTCTACGCCGACTCGCGGTGCCAATATTCTTGATTTAGTTTTGGTTTCCAACCCCGATGCTGTTTAATCGTTAATGTGTATTGAAGGTTTAAGTGATCACAAGATGGTGTTATTTGACCTGAACTTTCAGGTACCGACCAGTCTGCCTTCAACAAAATATATCCGCGATTATATGCTTTTTTGTGTCTTTTGAGCAGTTCACTTCCTCGCGAAGTGTAGAGAGCAATCGGCTGCTTTGTAAACAGAAGATATTGTTTCTTGTCGAGAAATATGTGCCACTAGTCCGCATTCGGGGCGATGTGGATAAACCTTGGTTCACCAACTCCCTTAGGAAGCTCGTAAACAAAAAAAAAGAGCCTTTTTCGGGCAGATAAATTCTCGGACTGCAATTCCAAATGGGAAAAGTATTTCGCATGCCTCCGCCAGTACAGTAACTTGTTGAGGCAATCAAAAAATTATTTTTTTCATATTGACCTTCTTTTTATCCTTCGTGAGAACCCACAGAAATTTTGGAAACTTCTACCTACAAACCAGAGCGCTTCACACAATGTAACTTTGTCATTTCCTGATGGATCACCTGTCCCTACCGATCATCGATCCGATGTCATGAATTCTTATTTCTCTTCTGTTTTCACTCAAGAACCCGCCTTAATTAGCGCTAGCCTTCCTGACTGCAACTTTTCCCGCATGCCTCCAATTGACGTCACATCTGAGGGCATTTTGGCCCTGATCGATAATATCAAGGTCTCCAGTGCTCCCGGTCCGGATAACACTCCCGCTAAAGTCGCCAAAAGCACTAAGGTGTTTACTAGGAAATTTCTACAAATCAACTTTTCGCAGTCTATAACTACCAGTGCCATTCCTAACCACTGGAAGTTAAGCAAGGTTGTGCCGGTTTTCAAAAGCGGCGACAGAACTGATCCCTCGAATTATCGCCCGATATCACTCACCTGTATTGCCTGCAAACTTCTTGAACGCATAATCTATTCTCACGTTGCCTCTCACCTTGAAGCTAACTCTTTCCTTTTCTGTAACCAGCATGGCTTCCTACCAGGTCATTCACGTGAAACTCAACTCTTTGAATTCACTACTGATGTAATTTACCTAGCGTTTTCGAAAGCCTTAGACCGTGTACCTCACGAACGACTAATGATCAAAGTAAACAGCTTATGTCTCCATCCTCTAATCACGTCCTGGATACGGTGCTTCCTAATTGGCCGATCACAGTTTACAGTGATTGGACACCGTCACTCTACAGTCACCGAAGTGCTATCTGGAGTACCGCAAGGTTCACTCCTTGGGCCCATTTTGTTTCTAATTTTCGTTATTGACTTTCTTTCTGGTATTTCGTCATCCATCCGGCTCTTTGCGGATGACTGCGTGCTGTACCGCCGTATAAACTCACACAATGATTAGTTTCTTTTACAGCGTGTCCTCACTACAATTGAAGAATGGCGGACAGAGTGGATCATGCAGCTAAACGTAAAAAAAAAAAGTAAGTTCATGCGCGTATCGCGGAAACACTCTCTCATGTCATACTCTTATTCTTTGCATTCCCTTCCTATTGAGCTGGTTCAGTCATACAGGTATCTTGGTATCATCTTCACTAGCAAGCTTACATGGTCAGAACATGTCCAAAATCTGGTTACTGCCACCAAGCGATCCCTGGGATTCACAAGATGGTCACTATCATAATCACCCGCTGCGATCCGACAACTAGCATATGAGACATTTATCTGTACCAAACTGGAATTCGCGTCGGCAATATAGAATCCCCATCAAGTGTACCTTGTTGAGCTACTGGAAGCCGTCCAAAACCGCGCAGCCCAGTTTATTACATCCCAGTACGACTATCGGCTAAGTGTTAGAAACATGAAATCATCCCTCCACATCCAATCATTAGCACATCGCCGAAAAATCTCACGCTTATGGCTCTTTCAAAAGCGCTATTGCAATTTCCCACATTTACGCGACACGCTTCTTTTGCCACCCAACCGTCCTTTACGCCGTCTCTCAAACAACCTCTGTCTTGAACGTCTTCACGGCTTTACTTACTAAATCTTTCAATAACCATTTCTTGCCGGTAGCAACTGCAGAATGGAATAGTTTACCTGAACGCGTAGTAATCGAACGTAACCCTACCAAGTTTCGAAGCATACTAACGTCTTTCTGAGTATTGATGATTAACGTATTTCACTTAATTTTACTGCATCGCACTTTTTTGAGTGCATTGGTTATTACTTTTTTTGTGTTTGTCATTTCATTACACCTTCTTTACCACTTTGAATGTTATTGTTTTCTTCTTCAGTCATGACTGTTTCAACGTTTCTTTCTCGTATGTATACTCCCTCCTTATATAATACTCCAACAGGGGCCTTTAAGGGTCAATAAATGATGATGATGATGATTAAAACGAAAGCGAAAAGGTGGGTGTGAGAAAGAGAAAAAGAAAGATTTAATGCAATAGCCATTCAAGGGATGGTGTACAAAAAGCTTACTTTAACGATAGCGCGATTTCTGGTTACCCGGGGCAGCAGCTAAGCGAGCAAACCCAGTGCAACAATGGTTTCAGATTTGAGGAAAGTGGTTACTGCTTGTAACCACACGCGCTGACGCAAAGAGAATGCGTTGCCCGACAGTGTACGCCACGTGTTTGTAAACAAGCGTGTCTGCTGGGGTGGACAGCGTCCGGTTGCGGTGCTCGTTAAGTTGTGATTACCGTAAGCTTGGTCCAGTTGGTGCAGCGGAGCGCGACTTATTTGTTCGCTTCCACCCTAGTGGGCTTCGTTCCGGTAGCCAGACGAACGGTTTGAGAAAAAGCATGCAGTGACCCTGCACACGTTTTTACATGAAACCACTTTTTGTGCGGCGTCTGCCCCTTAGCCGAACTGGTTGCAAAACATATGTATGCTTGAAAAGTATTCTGTCGACGACACCACTGACGACAAACCTGCCGTCAAACTGTCTGTAAGAATGCACTGTCGTTCCACTTACTTCTTTAACAAAACGTCCTTTTAAGCATTGAAGCACAAATGTAACCTGAACGCCAATGCATTTCTCTGCAAAGTTCGGGAATAATATCTCGAAAGCGGCGTCATCCTGAGAATTTGTCCCAAGTGGAGCCGCGTTGCGAACTCTCCGGCTACAATTATTAAGTTGCAGTAAGTGCCATAAGGTGATTAGTTAAAAAATATTTCGTGAATTTTTGTTCATTTGGCGGTTATGCATTTCAATTTTTTGTGCAAGTAATGTCCGCCTCTTCAAGTAGACTAGCTCATGGACTAGAATAGTGCTATCTCCCACAGGCAGTCTGTATACAGATTGTCCCACATAAATTCAGGCAAAGTTTTAAAAATGAAACGCACTCCGGACGCGAGTTGAGCCGAATGCGTAATGTTAGTACTGGCCTAGGGTTACCCAGGCTATCTTTTATTTTCCCCTTGACTAATGGATTAGTTATGTTTAATTAATCAACTTTTTATGTATTGGCTGCAGACCCCAAATGTGATACGCAATGATGTAGAGCACCTTGAGAAGCCTCTCAATAAATTGGTTCTAACACGATATATCTCACGTGGTCCTTTTTTCCGCGTTCCAAAGAAAGCCCGCGGAATATGAAAAAAAAAATACCCCGTGACGGGGCGCTTGCGCACTGTTATTGAGGATGAACAAGGTCTTAGACACTTTATAGCTTCGGCAACACTCAGCCAGCAGCATGTATTTGCACCGTCATGCGATAAGAGCTGCACGCCCAGATACTTACACCAGGCATAATGCCCTGTCGCGGGCCAGTCTCGCTACAGCCGACCTTGTTCATCCATAGCACGCTTTAGAGCAGCACAATAACAACGCGCAGTCGCCCCGTCACGTGGTATATATATAATTTTTCATATTTCGCGGGCTTTCTTTGGAATGCGGAAGAAAGGACCACGTGAGTTATATCGTGCTGGAAAGAATTTATCGACAAATTCCTCAAGGTACTCTACAACTTTGCGTGTCACACTTGGGGTCTGCAACCAATACTTAAACAGTTAATTAATTAAACATAACTGTAATCCATTAGTTAAGGGGAAAATAAAAAAAATTCGGTTCAACTCCGCCTCCGGAGTGCCTTTAGTTTTTAAAACTTTGGCTCATGTGGGAGAAGCTGCATATTAGGATTGCATGCTCGGAAACAAAGCGAGCCAAAAGAAAAAAAAAAAACGGGCTTTGCATCGCGGTGAGCTAATGCGCATTGGGTCAACGAAATGATTTCGATGCAACTTGTCTTTCTCAAGTAATAGTGGGGCTGCATCTCGGACGGTCCTGGCGCTGAAGGTTTCGATATTGCCAGAACGAGTGTTGAAATTGAACCGTGAATACCTCAAATGAGGTACGATTGATAAAATAAAAAAAAGAGGAGGTACATTGAAGTGGGACTGGCAAGAAAATCGTAATATAAGGAGCTGCCCTTAAAGTTGCACTAAGAAGCGAAATAAAATATGTTTTTAATTTAGACATCCGAAAGCTATGTTACTTGTGAATGTAAGCGCGCTTCGTCTTACGACTTTGTAAAAACGCCTCCCTGATTATGCTCATGGCCGTTTAATAAAATCATCATCATCCTCATCATCATCAGCCTATATAATGTCCACTGCAGGACGAGGACCTCTCCCCTGCGATCTCCAATTACCCCTCCCCTGCGCCAACCGATTCCAACTAGCGCATGCGAATTTCTTGAGTTCATCACCCCACCTAGTCTTCTGCCGTCCTCGATTCGGCTTCCGTTCTCTGGCATCCATTCTTTAACCCTAATGGTCCACCAGATATCTACCTTAAGCATCACATGACATGCCCAGCTTCATTTCTTTCTCTTATTGTCACTTAGAATATCGGCTATCCCTATTTGCTCTCGGATTAACACAGCTCTCCTCCTGTCTCTTAACGTTACGCCTAACATTCTTCCTTCCATCGCTGTTTGCGCGGTCCTTAACTTGTTTTCGAACTACATTGTCAGTCTCCAACATGACATGGATGTGATCCATTGTAGAGTATCCTTTCCTGAAACCAGCCTGTTCCTTTGGTTGCCTGAAGTCCAGTGTTGCCCTTATTCTATTGGAAATTATCTTGGTGAATATTTTATATAATACAAGAGTAAGCTAATGGGCCTATAATTTTTTAATTCTTTAACGTCTCCTTTTTTGTGGATCGGTGTAGTGCTGGCATTCTTCAAGTTCTGTGGGACCCTTGAAGTCGACAGGATGTTCGTATAAAGGGACCTCAGTTTCTGAAGCATTAATGTCTCCTCCATCCTTGCATAAATCGACTGGTCTTCCATCTTCTCCTGCCGCTTTTCCCTGTTTCGTGTCTTGCAAAGCCCTTCTAACCTCATCGCTAGTTATAGAAGGAGTGTCTGCAACATGTTCATTACTGCTTCGAATGGAGGTATCGTGGCTCCTCTGGGTACTGTACAGGTCAGTGTAGAATTCTTCCGTTGCTTTTCTATATCTTGGAGATTGCTGATGATATTATTCTGCTTATCTTTCAGTGCATACATTTTGGTTTGTCCGATGCGGAGTTTCCTTCTCACTGATTTCATGCTGTGTCCATTTTTTACTGCTTCCTCAGTCTTTCTCATGTTATAATTTTGAATATCTCTTATTGTTTCCTTGTTGATCAGTTTTGACTGATCCACGAATTCTATCTGATCTCTTTAGTTGAAGACTTTCATTCTTTGTTGTTTCTTTATTAGGTCCTTTGTTACTTGGGAGAGCTTGCCAACCGGTTGCTTTGGTGCTTTACTTCCCGCTTCAATTTCTGCTCCTGAGGCCAGTCTTGTTACGGTTTCATTCATTACCTCTATCTCATCTTCGTCTCTCTGTTCTATGCTGCATATTTGTTTGCAAGTAGCAGCCTGAATTGATCTGCTTTTACCGTTACTGCGTCTAGGTTGGCCTGTTCCTTCTTGACCATATTTAATCTTTCTTTCTTCAAATTGAGGTGATTCCTAGCCCTCAATAATCGATGATTACTGCACTTTACTCTACCTAACACTTCTACATCCTGCACTATGCTGGGAACGGTGGAAAGTATGAAATCAATTTCATTTCTTGTTTCACCATTAAGGCTTTTCCAGGTTCACTTTTTGTTCCAACTCTTCCTGAAGGAGTTCAATATTCGGAGCTTATTCCTTTCCGCGAATTCTACCAACATCTCTCCTCGAGAGTTCCTAGAATTCACGCCGTAGTTGCCTATTGCTTGTTCACCATCCTGATTTTTTCCCTAATTTTGCATTGAAGTCGCCCATGACTGCAGTATACTGAGTTTGCACTTTTCGCATCGCTAATTCAACATCTTCATAAAACTGTTCTATTTCTTCATCATCGTTACTGGAGGTTGGAGCGTTTAGGTATGTACTACCTTTATTCTGTACCTACTATTCAGCTTTATTACGACTATTGCTACCGTCTCATTAATGCTGTATAATTCGTCAACTTTGCCCGCTATGTACTTATGGATTAGGAATCCTATCCCGAAGTGCTTATCTGGTGGTCCTTTATAGCAGAGGACGTGGCCATTTGTCAGCACTGTATAAGCCTCAATAGTTCTAACCTCACTGAGGCCAATGATATCCTAAACAATACCTGATAGTTGCTCAAAGAGTCCTGCTAGGCTAGCTCTACTCGAGAGGTTTCGGGTGTTAAACGCTGCAAGGGTCAGTATCGATTGGCAGCCTGTCCGGTTTCAGAGATTCTTAGCACCCTCAGCTGCATTACATGTCTAACCACCGCCTTGGTCAGGTGCTCCGCAGCTGCTGGGACTGAGGGCCATTGGTTAATTGAATGAGTCATTTAGGAGGGAGTTGCCGAATACTCCACCAGGGAGGTTAATTCCTGTTCTCGTGAGGAAGTGTCTCTTGTAGCTTAGTGGGTCTTCCTAATTTGGTTGTAGCTAGATGAATATAACCCCACATGCTTTAGGTGTTTTTGCCGGTGTCAGGCGCCACCCCAAGCCTGGGCATGTAGTGTACTGGGGGAGGAAAATTCGAGCTCCCCACCCACAGGAAAAAAAAAGAAACGCCAGGATTAGAACTTATGACTGTCACAACCGAGCGTTCAAGCTAGCTCAGTCAGAAAACCCTGCGGGCTGACCGGCCACTTTATGTCATAGAATTCAGCCATTAGGATCCATTAGGAGTGGTTGCGGTTGTTGTAACCGCACGCGCTGTTGCAAAGAGAATGCGTTGTCCGACAGTGTACGCCACGTGTTTGTAAACAAGCGTGTCGGTTGGGGTGGACAGCGTCCGGCCGCGGTGCCCGTTAAGCTGTGGTTACCGTAAGCCCGCCCCAGTTGGTGCAGCGGAGCGCAACTTATTTGTTCGCTTCCAACCTAGTGGGCTTCGTTCCGGTAGGCAGACGAACGGTTTGGGAAGAGGCATGCAGTGATCCTGCTTACGTTTTTACATGAGACCACTTCTTGTGCTACGTCTGCCTCCTTAGCAGAACAGGATGCAAGGCATATGTACTTGAAAAGTATTCTGTGGATGACTCCATTGACGACAAACGTACCGTCAAACTGTCGGTACGAATGCGCTGTCGTTCGACTTACTTTCTTAACAAAACGTCCTTTTAGGCATTGAAGCACAAATGTAACCTGAACGCCAATGCATTTCTCCGCAAAGTTCGGGAATTAATATCTCGAAAGCGGCGTCATCCTGAGAATTTGTCCCAAGTAGAACAGCGTTGCCAACTCCCCGGCTAGAATTCGTAAATTGTAATAAGTGCCATATGGTAATTAGTCGAAAAAGTAAATAATGAATTTTGGTCAATATGATGATTAAGCGTTTCAATTTTTTGTGCGAGTACTCTTCAAGTAGACTAGCTCAAGGACTAGAATTATGCCATCTGGCACCGGCAGTCTTAAAAATTAAATCAGGACGAGACAAAAGAAGAGGAAAACGGGGTTTGCCTCGCGGTGAGCTAATGCGCATTGGGTCAACTAAATGATTTCGATGCAACCTTTCTTTCTCAACTAATAACGGGCTGCATCTCGGACGGTCCTGGCGTTGAAGCTTTCAATATTGCCATGACGGAGTGTTGAAATTGAACCGTGAATATCTCGAATGAAGTACGATTTAGAAAATCAAAAAGGCGAGGTGCATTGAAGAGGGACTACTACCAAAATCTTAATATAAAGAACTTCCTTAAAGTTGTAATTAAAAGCGAAATAAAAAAATGTTTCTAAGTTAGACATAAGAAAGTGATGGTCCTTGCGGAATAAGCGCGCTTCGTCTTACAAGGACCATGTAAAAAACGCTTCCCTGGTTAGGCTCATAGCCATATGATAATTTGCTACAGTGTAAATTATACAAAGACACAAAAGAAAAAAAACCGCTCAGCTTAATATTGCAGTACGAAGTAAAAAAAAATCAAGCTATGGAACTAGTGGAGACAAACGAAATATTAAATGAATTATACAGCATGGCGGCTTAGACGAGAACCGCTTTGTGTTGACTCAGTCCTTGGAAGTTTCATTGGCTCAGAGTAGGCCATCATGAAGAGCATTTCTATACTACATTAGAAAGCTATTGATACGAACAACTCGTTTGAAGTGAGTTTCATTGCGAATATTTATACAGAGAAATAAAAAAAAATTGATATCCGGGTTTTTCTAAAACCCGATGTATGTACGCCGAATTCAATGAAAAGAAAAATCCAAAAAGCACAGTACTCACTATGTTCTTAAAATTTGATTGCCTTTTCAAATTCTTTTTTTTCTTTACACCGTGAGGGAAGAGCCACGCATTCTTTCAAGAACCGAGGAAGCGACGAAGAAAACGAAGACGAAGAGCACGGGCCAATGTTCTGTCACGCCTGTGTTGGCGATCCCGTTCCCAACCACGTCTCCGTTCCGTGAGCTCAAGTCGCCGAAAGGAGTGGAAGGACACGACGACCGTGATGTCCGACGCGACCGGTGGGCTCACGCTACTCCACGTACCTGTGCTTCCGAGCACAGCAGCGGCTAGTGGCGGCGAGACCACCACGAGGGACCCGTGGCCAGTCGAGACGCGACCACTGGTGCAAGAAGACACCTGCCCTCTCGATTCAGGGCTATTAGGCTTGGAAGCAACACCTCTGCCACAGCAGGCATGCCGGTGGGAGCTACGGACGCTGGCGGGAGATCAGAGCGACGGACAAGCGCCGAGACGTCGCTCCTGGGGTCGTCCACGTGCGTATCCTCGACAAGCAGGTCAACACCATAGTCATCTGGAAGAGGATCGTCGCGTCCGCTGCAGTGGACAGGGTTGCGTGGTGGGCGTCCTTCCAGCGGTGAACAACTGTGGCTGAGGCACCTCGTCACCTGGGGCTGTGCTGAGTCCCACGAACTCAACGTACAGCTCCGAGTGGGGTCTGCGGCGCCTGCGGACGTATTTCTCCGGGGCCACTGGGACAGTAGCGCTGGCAGGTGCCGCTGCTATCGGCTGCGCGGGGAGTGCGGGCTCGGAGCTGCAGTCGCTGGCCCCACGGTGGCTGTTAGGTGCCGTTGATGGGACACCTTGCAGCCGACGGCGGCGGCATGAGGTGGTGGTGCTTGCGCTGGTGCAGTGCAGAAGGCGCAAAACTTCTTACGCGCATTTGTGTTATCAGTTTTACAACGTTTTCGGTTTCTTCAATATATTATCGTTGCAATTTTGTATTCTTGAAGTAATAAAAATGCCTCTTTAAATGTAAGCAGGTTGTTCTCACTGTCATGAGCGGCTTTTTTTCTGATGAAGACAGTCACTAACACGGAAAGCAACAATTATACAGTCATGAAATTGGTCTTTCAAATGACGAGCAGCGCGATTAATGCTCTTTGTTTGCAGGCTTTATGGAGGGACGCGTGCGGACATTTTTCCCCGTGGCCACTGGGACAGCAGCCTGGGGCATAATTTCTGATAATTTCTTGTTAATTTTGAAGCGGCGACGACGACATAACCAGTTTTTTTTCTAACGCTACCAATTGTTTACTATTACACCATTTATATCAATGATTACATGTGCTAACTTGACCAATTATCACACCGTATTGGTTAAGCTACAAATGAAAACATTTGTAGCCGATACACATTGCCATGGGTCATGCTGGAGAGATTTACATCAGCTCATTTGGAGTACAACAGCTTCCTCGAATGGGCAACTTATTACACTATGAGATTAGAACCCTGGTATATGTAACACAATCAGTCCCGGAAGTACAGAAAGCCATCGCGACATGGGGTAGTCAAATTGGCATGTTTTGAACGTTTTAGGAAAAGTCGACCAGTCCATGCAAGAACGTGTCAATTGCACATGCGCCTATACTAAGAAGCACAAGGGCCCATATAGGCCGAAAAAAACGAAGAGTGAGATGAGAATAGTTATCATCCACAATCCTCAAACCCAGCCCACCTTCTACCTAATCTTCAACAAACGCCGAGCGCTGTCCGCCACCTTAACATTATCTTTATTCATTCATTCTTAACGATTATAGATTTAATTCCAAATTTGGTTTCCGGTAGTAAGCACTAAATACCAATTCAGGACTTGTCTCGGTTCTTCACATTTGAACGAGTTCTAGAAAGATAAAAAAAAGCAGTAAGCTACACTTCGTTTCCTCTTTATACTTCACTTAACGATATCCATATTGCAACTGCACCATTGATACTCTTTCTGGTCCTTCCACAATAAACAGCTATTATGCTCTCCGTTATCTTTTTATTTCCACCATCATTCTGTTTTCTGAACTTCAGTTCATCATTTGCATGTTTTTCGGTGTCGCATAAGCAAATTGAAATAAAGATAAGGAGCTAGGCCATGTTTTAAAGGACAGGCTACAACCGGTTACACGACCTGGACATACTCAAAGTGCACGAAATTTTCCAAACACTTCTTGAAGATATGTGTATTGCATTGAGCATGAGTGATAAAACCACCTACCTGGGGAAAGATGTTAATTAAACAATTGACATGGTGTGAACGACAGGAATTAGGGCCAAATTAGGGAAAGTAGTGGTCATCCCGTGGTCCGGTTAAAGGCAAATGAGTCGGTGAGGGAACAAACGCGAGTTAATTACATCTTAGTTGAAATGAAGAAAAAGAAATGGGGATGGGCAGGACATACAATGAGGAAGGAAGATAACCGATATTCATTAAGGGTTAGGGACTGGATTCTAAGAGAAGGGAAGCGTAGCAGGGCGCGGCAGAAAGTTAGGTGGACGGATGAGATTAAGAAGATTGCAGGGACAACGTGGCCACAATTAGCACGTGACCGGGGTAGTTGGAGAAGTATGGGAGAGGCCTTTGCCCGGCAGTCCGCGTAACCAGGCTGATGATGATGATGATCTTTTTTCTCAGCCTTCGGAGAATCCAGAGCAATCCTTCCGATTAAATGAACTAGCTTCATACAAAACCCGCCTTGAGATGGACCCGACAACGCGCTGATTGTTACCACCTCACTGCGAACGCCTACTGATAATATAATTACGCGACTCATTGTAGGCATCGGTGCCTCTACTAGACACCGTGCAGCACACAACTATGAGCATGCACGTTGTACCAAAGATGTGTGTAGCCGTCCGTCTGTTTATCTGCTTGCGTGCGCTCCTTCGGTGGAGAAAGCAGTAGATAATGAACTGTTTGCATGCCACTGTAAGCTTCGTTGCTACAGATGTAAGGCGGAAATAGCGCAAACGATTCTAAGGACGCCCCAAGGAGACAGGTTGTATCTCACCATTTAACTTTCATCGCACACACAGCATCGATGTGCAGGAAAGCAACATTTACTTCCACTCTGATGTCTCCAAATATCGGTGAAGTCGAAATTTTTGCCGGCCGTGGTTTGAACCTGTATTGTCACCGCTTATCTCGAAAATTGTTTCCGCCCGACTCTCTATATCTCAAGATCTGGACTTGAAAAATCCAAGGCGCAAATTTCAGCGTCAATTACGATACTCCCTAATGAGAAAATTGAGCGCAGCTCTATGCATTTTGTCATTTTGCGATAAGTATGCTGGCGCGGATAATCTGTCTCGTGCAGCACGCTTCAAGCAAAGCTAAGAGTGGCACTACTATGTCGCTAACTGGGAGATCAAGAGAGACGATACGATTTACAGCAGCCGCCGCAGACAGACCTCCGCTCATGCAGCCCTTGCTTTCTATATGTTGCATCGGTGGCGTCGTCGGTGTACTGACTACAGGCACTTCCCTGGCGCCATATCGTAGCCATTGTTGCCGCAGGTGCTATCTTGCGCTGCACTTCGCTTTCCTATTCGCCCTTTCTCCATATTCCCGTCCTCCGCGTTCCACTTCGTGTTTTCACTGTAGCCTCCTCCTCCGCCTTCCTCTTCACCCTTTCTTCGTTAGAGCTGTCTTTCCTCACCCGCTGTGCTTCGAGTTCTCTTTGTCATCGTTAGCTGTACTCGTTGGTTCGGTTACGCCGAGCAACGTCGAAGCACGCCGAATGTCAACGCAGAATAGGACGTCGAAGAGCTGCGTTCTATAAGCGGCGAGAAGTTGGAGTGGCGCTCTCTTACAAGTGACGTCACGGGCAGGACGCTGCTCGTTCCGACTCGCTCAGCAGCCGCGCGCGCTAGTTCCCTTCGTGTGGTCGTCCCTTCGTATCGTCGCTAGTTCCATCGTCGACTGGAGCCGTGCGAGGTGAATGATATTTCGGATTATTTCTGCTGCCATGCTTGAACCGCAGTTTCTTCTTCAAAACCGCTTGAGTTGTGAAAATTTACAACTTGGATATCACAAGCCATGAGCGCTGAAGAGTTCTACTGGTTTTGAAATGCATATATGAGCCGTGTATGTCCATAAGTTTTGCTTATAAGGAATGCCCGGAAATTCAACAGGCGAAGTTATGTGATACCCATCTAAACACTTAACATTCCCTTAGTACTTAGCTATGAGAGACATCTGATTTTACATGGAAGGAAAAATCGTGTTATTTGGTGTCGATATTATGAATCCGTGTTAGAATGACACTGCCCAGCGAAGCTTTCATCGTGACTCTTATTGCTCTGGCGAGTTGTTTTAGTCAAATGCGGCCACAGCATTCGTGCTTAAAAGGAAGCGTTAGGCGCGCATTCCGTGTGAAAAGCTTTGCTCCTACTTTCACCGTTCTCTGAAACAGGCACCCAGAAAGCGCATGGGCTGTTAACACGACGGCGCATCATGTATATGAGGTAGATACTTCGCGAATACCATAACAAAAATCACGTTAAAGAAAATTTCGTGGTTAAGTTCGAGAACCAATCAACTGTAAGGGATGAAATGATTCACAGTATCCCTCACTAGCTTTTATCGACAATATGGCGCACCCCTCCCGCAACTGACGCAACGGGCATGTAGTTATGGCGAGGCACCAATTGTTCGCGAAACACAGCAGTTCACTACAACTTCGAATTGGAAGCATGAAGTAGCCCTTTACAGCGCCAATTGAAATGCCTAAAGTGTACTCCAGGCACTAGAGCGCACATAAGGCTGCCTTGTAAACGGAAATTCCTACACATTATGCCACACCATGTCTCGATCCTGCGTTGTTTAATTATGCAAACTATTATCAGAACTATTCGCTTCGTCTGTCCATAAAAGAGAACTTGGCATACCAGCCTCACAATGAAGGCCCCACAAGGCTCACACGAATTCATTTGACTTTTTACTTCCAATGGGGAACAATCATTTCTTCAATATGTCGCACACTAGTAATGAATGAGGCTTCGACTTCTTGGTGGCTGCAGCCATACGGTCAAAAAGGCATATTTCACTGAAATATTTGGCCCGAGCAGCCAGTGTCAGTTCACCAAACAGATTCGCAATGTCTGTTTCTCAAACATAAATCACCACTAAGTGCTCAAGTGGCCTGGACATGTGGCACTGGAAGGGAATAAGCATTGGTACATTCATTTCCGTGTCCTGGAAACATCTGTAAGCCTCAGTCAGTTTTACTTTAAATAATCGCCCCTTAAAATTAGTTGGCGAAGAATCGCCTAATTTTGAGAAGCAGTTCAAAATGAAAGTGGTGCTGGCAGAACCTAAGCTGCAGTGTTAGTTAAATCCTCGTGTCACTCAAGAGCGTTTCTGTGAAGAAACGCAAGAATTCGATATGATACCATGAACAACTCGTAGTGAGCAAATGTGTTTTAGCGGGTTATATTCAAAGTAAATGTTTTAGAAGCCATATATAGCCAGCATTTAATTGAGACATCAATGTTGCACCATGGTAGGTATGGTTCCTAACTGGATTCTCATGTACTATATTTTTGCGTTTGTGCATATATTATTCCCGTGTGCTACGCTTCAGAGTTTAGATTCGCGCACGAAAAACCCGCAAGGTGCTGGTCGGAACTCCATCGGGTGGCATTGTAGCGTTGCGTTTCAGAAATATATTGTCATCTAGGAAATAAGCTCATCGAATACATTTTCGAGAACGAAGACTTGGTAAAACATATATTTGAGACGACCGTCATAAGTATTCAAGCATAAGGAACGAGAGCGAACAAACGAAAACAGAGCAGCACGCACCTGCACATGGTTTGAACTGCAGCAGACGACAGGCGGAAGTCCGTCTCCTGACGTCACACGAGCGGCGCTCGCAGCGCCACTTTAGGTCGTTCTCGATGCTTTATAAGTCAACAGGCCAACGTCGCTTGTATTCACTTTTCAACCGGCGCCAGCTCGTTAGCTGTATGAACAGCCGCTTTTCTTTCCCATTTATTGCTGTCGATCAGTGCTCGCGCGCACTTGCTCGGTTGCTTGCTGACACTTTGTTGTGGTCGCACACACCAGCAGTGGGCTGAGAGGCGAATCCTTTTTTAATGCGTTAGGGTTAGGAGTGTAAAGATGGAAAAAAACTTGGCCGACGATTACGCTTCTTGGTAATGCGATATTTGAGCGCAGCTGCTGCCTTATTTCAATGGCAGGCAACCGCATACAGAATACACAGTGCCGAACGGAGGCGATTATGTGTTTCGGATAGGGCAGCACACACCGCGATCCGCCGCTAGTGAGCCGGCGCTCCGGCGAGGCGACATCGCGCCATGTGATAATGGGTCACCACCGCGGAGAGGGGCGGGGGGGGACTAACAACTATTATTTAATGATTCTTCGGAGGTGGGATGAGGAAACGGGCGGAGAACAGGGTGTGGGGACTGGGAGGTCAACCCCACCGTTCGTAACCAGTTGTCAAGATTGGAGTCGGGCGTGAATTATGTGGTAGCTGGCCCATGCCGTCGTCCAACTTATCCACGCTGAGGACGTTATTGAAGGGAAGGACTGCTTCTCATCGAGAACGAGGAATATGGGTTTATTTACAGTATCTACATAAGGACGTTGCAGTTCATCAGTCTAACATGACTGCGAGAGAAAGTACACTGAGCAGTCGCACAACAGCGGTTTATAAACACTCGGTCCTCCCTCGATTCCAAGGTGAGGGAAACGTTCGACCAGGCACCGTAGACGAGCCGCCTCTTTGCGCGAGGGCTTACACACACACACTTCCGCACAGGTTCACGGTCCCCAACCGAGGTCAGACGGTCTTCGCAGAACTCGGGGCTGACGTCAGGAACGGTGCGTGCTAAGGGGCCTCGAACTACGTTTACTCGGGGACTCCCTTGCTCACAGCAGACAGCGTCGGCCGCGGCGTGTTCCGTAACAAAACCTGGTTCGTCGAAATCATGTCGGGAATTTCACGACGCAGAGTGGCGGACGCGACGTGTTGTCCTTGGTACACAGTAGACTTAGTGAAGCCGTTTGGCTTTCCAGGAAAAGTCGACGCCGCTGTCGCACTTGGCTGGCAAAATTTCCACCCTAGCGGGCCGTTTTTAACGGCGCCTCCATGGCCCAGAAAATATCGACTGTCCAGCGCTGACAACCGCTGGGCAGGGAGAGAACTGCTGGTGGCCAGGGGGTGATGCCTTGGCTCACAGCGACCACTTGTGTAACGATGTCACCGCCCCTAAACATCCAACAAGGACAGGCAACTGCAAAACGAACCTCACAACACGGCTCTGCGCCGAGATGACGTGCCTTGGATCTCACTTTAAACCCGCTAGGCTTCAAAGAAAACCTAAGTGCAGAAACAAAAAATGCTGCATTTCGCTATGCCAATTTTTGAAGCAATTTCGTGCTGACAAATTCAGCAATCATGGAGGGAATCCTGCTAAATGAGAGGGGACCTTCTTGGCTTAACAAAATTAACAATAGTAACCCTAAAATTTAGGCGGGACCCTTAAACGGAGATTTCAACTTAGCCTGCTCAAACCATACGAATTGCTATGCAACTTTCCCTTCTTATATCTAATGAAGAAGTGTTACTCTTGGAGAGTGAGACTCCATCGGAGAAAGCGGCCATTTTTGTGTGGCATTTGATTGAGCCACGTCAGAGGACAGTGGTCGGTCTCGAAGATGAACCTCGCTCCGTACAAGCAACACGACAACTCCTGGGCGGCCCAAACTAAACAAGCGCATTCCTTCTCTGAACCGCTGTATGCTACCTTTCTTACAGTTAGTTTACGGCTGGCATAGAGGATAGGATGCTCCTCGTTATCGTCGCCGACCTTACTAAGTACTAAGTACCTCTGTCGCTTGCGTCGCATTGAACTATGAATTCTTTTCGTAGTCTGGCGCGCGAAGCACAGGACGAGAAAACAAGAGCGTTTTGAAACTTTGGGAAGCGTTCTCTTTGTTCTTATCCCAGTGCACGCTACTCGGTGCCCCCTTTTGGAGGGCGTCCGTTAATGGACTTGCCATTTGCGAGTAAGTCGGAATGTACCGTTGATAGTACCCCACAAGTCCCCAAAATGAACGAAGGTCTGTTTTCGTGCGCGGCTGAGAAAATTCTTCAATCGTAGCTATATTCTGCTCGGCCGGCCATCTCGCGCCCTGGCCGACAACATGGCCCAGATAAGTAACCTGCGAACAACCAAATCTACACTTTTCCGCTTTCATTGTTAAGCCGGTTTCCCTCAACCGTGAGAACACCTGTTTGAGGTGCGATACGTGTTGTTCCCAGCTGTCCGAAAAAATTGCTACATCATCAAGATATGGCAAGGCGAACTCCTGCAAGTCTTTTAGGACAATATCCCTTAATTTAGAGAAGCTAAATGGCGCGTTCTTTAGCCCGAAGCTGAGTGCGAGAGTGCGAAAAGTGCTTACAGGTGAGACGAATGTGGCATAGCGGCTGGCTCTTTCTGAAAGGGGAACTTGCCAGTACCCCTGCGCGAGATCTATAGTTGAAATATATTTAGCAGCGCGAACTCTTTCAATTCGTTCCTCAATGTTGGGTATCAGGTACACGTGATCCCTAGTGATGGCATTTAACTTCCTGTGGTCAACACAAAGACGAGGGTCCTTGTTAGGGGGTTTCTACCAGTATCAGCGGTGACGTGTAGTCACTCTCAGCGTGCTCAATAACTGCGAACTCTAGCATGCGCTGTATCTCTGCCTCCATAATTTCTCTCGGTCTTGGAGACACCCTCTAAGGCTTTGATCTTCCGGGTTCGGTTGATGTCAGCTGTATTTCATGCGTTATTAGTTCGGTTCTACCTGGCCGATCGCTGAATCTGTGGACATATTCCCCTAACACCCCTTTTAGCACATTTAGCTGCTCGGGTCTAAGAGCGTTCGAGCTTACCGAATTTTTTACTACTTATTCTAAGCCGATCTAAGAGTTGGAGGTCGCCCTATACTCCTTAAACTTAGTACTAGTGCCATCCTGCTCTTTGATGGTATAGTTAACGACTCCGTTCCGCTCTATATACGGCTTCATCAAATTGCAGTGATATATTCTCACCTCCTTCCTGCGACCGGGCATTTTCAGAGCATATCATCTGAATGTTTGTGCAACAATATAACGGGGCCTGTCCCAGTGGACTTCAAGCTTGTTCTTTCTTGTAGGTTTGAGGATCATTTCCTGGTCTCCGGCGTTAAACGTACGAAGCCTAGCATTCTTGTCGTAATAGAATTTGGCGTTCTTTCGAGCTACTCACATGTTCTTTCCGACTAGTTCTTGAGTTGCGCTTAGCCGTTCCAGCAAATTTAGCACGTATTCAACCACTGTTGGGCTCTCCCCTCTTTCCTCCCACATCTCTCTTAACATTCTCAGTGGAGAACAGAGTGTCCTCCCATACACTATTTCTGCTGGCGAGAACCCTGTAGCCTCATGTGGAACATTTCACAAAGCAAACAAAGTTGCCGGCAAACAGTTCTCCCAGTCCTCCTTGTGCTCATAACAGAGCGCACGCAAAACTCGCTTAAGCACTGAATGCCACCTCTCTACACTATTTGACTGAGAGTAATAGACGGAACTGTGTATCAACTTTACCCCGCACTTTTGCAAGAATGTGGAAGTCAGTGCGCTGGTGAACACTGATCCTTGATCCGCCTGAATTTCGGCTGGAAACCCAACTCGTGCAAATACTGTCAAAAGCGCGTCTACTACTTCGGTGGTGCTGAGCAATTTGAGAGGGATTGCTTCTGGAAACTTTGTAGCCGGACACAGCATGGTAAACAAGTACCTGTAACCCGATTTTGTTTTTGGTAGAGGACCTAGCGTGTCTATCACAAGTCGTCTGAAAGGTTCTGTTATTAAGGACACTACGTTTAGTGAAACTTCGCATGTCTTTCCTGGTTTACCCGAGCGCTGGCAGGCGTCCCATGATCTTACAAAGTTTTCTACGTCTTTGAAACAGCCAGGCCAGTAGTGTTCCATTAGCAATCTTTCCTTTGATTTGTTTATGCCTAGGTGGGTGGCCGGACCACCCATTTTCATGACAGAGACTCAAAAGGTCCTCCCTGTACTTAGTAGGTACGACTAACTGATCTAAAATCCTACCCTTTCGATCTTTGTAGTGCCGATACAACAATCCTCCTCTCTAATGTATCGTCACGTTACGCCTAGCGATGCCTTCTTTAGCTGTGCGGTGTAATTTAGCTAAGCTGTCATCATTCTTTTGCTCTGCTGCCAGTGACTCTCTGTCCAAACGTAAGAGCTGATCGAAGTTCTTTGAGGCCGGTGATAATAACGACCCTGTCTCGCTTGCGATTGCGTCAGCTTGCTCTTCCTGCAGGCGTGAACTTTGACACCCTAGTGATACGCTCTCATTGAGCTGGTCATCTGGCAGGCTTTCCTCAACTCTTTGTCCCTCGGGCCTAGCTCAGATTCGGGTATTGAAGTTATCTCTTTTGCTGTTTCCACTGGAGCAGCTTGTAGATTTTCAGCCGAAAGCGACGCAATTTTACGAGCTTGGCCTCGCGTCAATGCCTGTACTACGCCCTCTCTCAGTTTAAGCCCTTTTTCACGCAGTATCCGATTTGAACGATTCAAAAAAATGTAGGGGTACTGCAGTGACAAAAATTTGGCAACTGCAGCCTCGGTCACTAGCTCCCCGAATGGTCCACTGATTTTGACTTTGGCCATGGGCAGACACAGGCTGTGTTCTTCTACAACCTGTTTGATGTATGCTACTTCTCCAGTGAAGTCATCTACCGTCACGTAAGACGTATGGACAATGTCCATCGTGGCGGCACTGTCTCTTAACTCCCTGCATGGTTTGTCATTAACTTGCTGGTCGTGAAGATATGGGCTTAAAAGTTCCATATTCTCGTCTTTTTCATCAAAATAGGAGAAAAATACGCTAGGATTCCCGCAGTTCACAACGATATGTCCCAGTTTGTGGCACTTATAGCAGCGGATCGGTCTAAAAGATTCGAATTTTCTTTTCTGCTCTTTTTGTACAGTTTCGCCGTTAGGTTTCTCCTCGCTCTTTCCTGCGGGCTTTTCCTCCACGTCTACAGGCTCCGATCGTCTAGTCTGCGAACCCCTTTTAAACGGAAATGGTTTCCGCGGTCCATTTCGACCGTCTCAATTACCGTCCTCGGCGTTCAGCTTTCTGCGCGTTGCGTACTCTTCGGCTAATACCGCCGCCCTTTCCACAGTGTTTAAATTTCCTCTGTCTTGCACCCACAGCTTCACAGATGGTGGGATGCTTTTGTAAAATTGCTCTAAACACATGCATTCAACAATCATGTCTCGGCTCTCGTACGCTTCCGCGCTTTTCAGCCACTCGACTATGTTTGCCTTTAGGCTATATACACATTCCCGACACCCCTCGCTATCTTTCTTGCCTGTGCTCCTAAACCTTTGCCGAAAAGCTTCGGCTGAGAGGCGGAATTTCTTCAGAAGACTGGCGTTGACCTTCGCATAATCATATGGCTCTTCCGCACTGAGTCTGGCGATTACTTCTGCAGCCTCACACGCACACATAGACAGCAACCCCTGTGGCCATGTACTCGAACGGAAGGTCATCTTCTCGCAAGTCCTTTCAAAATTGTTGAGGAATAAGCCTATGTCAGTCCCGACCCCAAATGGCTTTAAAAGCCTGTCCATGAGGTATGATTCTGCCTCACTTGATCGTCCCAGAGCCCCTTCACTTCCTTGAGACAACTCCAAACGTTTGCTTTCAAGTTCAAGTTGCATTTTTCTTAACTCCCGATCTTTATCGCGTTCCTCTCTTTCTTGTTCTTCCCACTCTCTGTCCCGTTTCTCTCTTTTCTTCAGAAGCTCCAACCCCATTTCAATTTCTTCCTCACATGCCTGTTCGGAAATTAGCTGCAATAATTCCGATTTTAGCCTTTCCTTGCGTACATCTAGGCCCAGTTCCTCACCAACAATCAACAATTCGTCTCTCAGCAGTCTCCTTATCTCCATGATTGCTGCTTTACTGTCTTGGTCCTGCTCGCTACATCTACCTAGGAAAACACAACCTAGCTAACAATCAACATCTAGCTTCCCTACAGTTCTAAACAGAACAACCACAAAATGAAGCCTACAGAGTCAAAGCAAGAACGAAGCACTCACCGCAGACACAGCACCACGTCGCAAAGTCCGTCTCACCGCTGTCAGCCAGTTGTAAGGATTGGGAGGTCAATCCCACCGTTCGTAACCAGTTGTCAAGATTGGATTCGGGCATGAATTAGATGGTAGCTTGCCCATGCCGTCGTCCAACTTATCCACGCTAAGGACGTTATAAGGGAAGGACTCCTTCTCATCGAGTACGAGGATTATGGGTTTATTTACAGTATCTTCATAAGGACGTTGCAGTTCATCAGTCTAGCATGACTGCGAGAGAAAGTACACTGAGCAGCTGCACAACAGCGGTTTATAAACACTCGGTCCTCCCTCGATCCCTATGTGAGGGAAACGTTCGACCAGGCACCGTAGACGAGCCGCCTCATTGCGCGAGGGCTTACACATACACACACAGACTTCCGCACAGGTTCACTGTCCCCAACCGAGGTCAGACGGTCTTCGAAGAACTCGGAGCTGACGTCAGGAACGGTGCGTGGGAAAGGGCCTCGAACTACGTTCCCTCGGGGACTCCCTTGCTCACAGCAGACCGGGTCTGCGGTGGCGTGTTCCGTTACAGAGCTAGGTTCGTCGAAATCATCTCGGCAATCCCGTGACGCAGAGTGGCGGACGCGAGGTATTGTCCTTGGTACACAGTAGACTTAGTGACGCCGTTTGGCTTTCCAGGAAAAGTAGACGCCGCTGTCGCACCTGGCTGGCAAAACTTGCACCTCAGCGGGCCGTTCTTAACAAGGGGTATTGAGTAGAGGTCAGAATCTCATCGACTCACAGACAGGCCTAAAATAGCCGAACAAGGATGGGGTGGGAAGTAGAAGTAAGGGGACGAAACGCTGTAACTGTCTTTAGAGTCACGGCAACGGCACTGCCTCATGTAAGGGGAGGTATAGGGCAAGAGTGGAGGCGGGAGAGGGACAGCCAGGCGCAAGCACTGCCAGAGGTGACAAATGCCACTGAGGAACGCGCGGCCAAACGGGAAAGCGAGAGACACGGCTGAGAGCCATACAGCCACGCCATGCGGGGACGGAGGAACGGAGAGCCGTGGATCATGCGCGAGGCGGCAAGGAGCACCCGCCGCCGGCACCGCGGCTGTGCCGCGACAGCGGGAGAAGGGACGGCGATGGCGGAGTGAACGGTAGCAGAGAGAGTCATCGTAACGGCGCTGCACTGAGGAAGGGGGTGAGAGGATAGGCGAGAACACGTGATCCGGCTTTCAAGGACAATGGGAAAGCAAGACTCGCGCCGTGCGCGAGAGATGGCAGCAGGAGCGCGCGGATGATGATTTGGTATGGCGAGACCGACGGTGACAGCACCTCAAAATGGAACGGGCGACGAAAAGCTGCGCTTCAAAGAAATCCCCGACGATGACGAAACTCCCTAATGCGAAATTTGAGCGCAGCAGAACACGTGTTTTCGGTTCGCTATATATTGGCTGGCACAGACAATCTGTCTCATGCAGCACGTCGCAAACGGAGACAGGTGTGGCGCTATTGCCACGCTAATTAGGAAACCAAGAGAGGCCGCGCGTGGGTGACGCGGAGGCACGGCTCACAGCTGCCCCCACAGGCAAACCTCCGCTCATGCAGCGCTTTGTTTCCATAAAGACTACGCCCGCTACTCTGGCGCCATATCGTAGCCGTCGTCGCCGCAAAGTGCGTCTTGCGCAGCACTATGCTTTTCTTCTCACGCTATTGCTATACCCTCCTCCTCCTTCGTTTTCTGCCTCAGGGTTTCGCTGCAGCCTTCTCCCCCGCTTTGCTTCTCACGCTCTATTTGCTATCGACGTTTTTCATCTCCCCTATGCTCCACATTCGCTTTCATGTTTCGCTGTGTTCGTTCACTTGGTTACGAGGTACTACGCCGAAGCTCGCCGTAGGAACGGGGGCCAAGAGCTACGCTCTGAAGGTGTGGGAAGTGTGGCAAACCGGTCACATGGTAGAGATGGAGAGGGTATGGTGGAGAGTAAAAGAGCTTGCATGTATGTATGTATGTATGTATGTATGTATGTATGTATGTATGTATGTATGTATGCATGCATGCATGCATGTATGTAAGTATGTATGTATGTATGTATGAATGTATGTATTTATGTATGTATGTATGTATGTATGTATGTATGTATGTATGTATGGTTGTAAGGTCGATGCACTTTAAAAACAACTGTATATTGTTTCGACGTTTCGGCTAGATATGCCGACCTCTATCGACAAAAACCATAATGTAGAGTGTGTTTTTATACCACTTTCCGCAGACTAAAAAGAAGAAAGAGAAAATGTGGGTGGGAGGCAGAGAGGAAAAGAACGATTTATTGCAATAGCCATTCAAGAGGCTGTGTAGAAAAGACTTACTTTAACGATTGTGCTATCTTTGGTGGCCAGGGGCAGCAGTTAAGCTAAGCGGCAGACGCAGTGCTACCCTTTTTCTTTTTTATATGAATGATATTGCTATGACGGCTACAAATTAGAAAATCGCTCTGTACGCGGACGACCACGTTGTGTTTGCTAGTGGTAAGTACATCGAAACAATAACACATAGTGCGGGGAATTTCCGCCAACAGTTAAAAGAGTGGTGCCGAAAAAACAGGCTCACATTAAACGAATCAAAAACAAAATGCGTGTTGTATCCTACCCAAAATAAAAAATATAACACCTGCCGACCGCGTTATTATAGGACCTTAGAGTATCGCAATCGAAAAATCCGTTGAGACCCTTGGCGTTACCTTTACCGAAGACATGTCTAGGAATGACCATGTTCGGCAATTATCTACAAAGCTCAGCAAAACGGTTGGCATTCTAAACTGCAACCAGTACTTGCTACCATGTGTGATAAAAAAAAGCTTCTGTAAAATGCGCTCTTTTACTCGCAGCTCTGTTACTGCGCACTAGTCTGGGCTAACACCACTGCAAATAACCTATACGGAATTTAATTACTTCGCGTAAAAATCTGGCTTATCTATAATACACAGCACCACTTTTTCAAAAACATGCGATAATGAGGGCTGAAGGTATATACATATACAGACTTTTGTGCAGTTACAAAAGTGCCGTCCAGGGAAGGCTTTTTACGTTTCTAGAACACGCTAATGTTAAAGAACCTAACAATGCGCTTCCTTTCCGCTACAGATCGCCATGGCAATTGGCATTCTCGCGCACAACCCACGGAACAGAACGAATTCGGATACATGGATCAAAGACACATCGACGTTTTAACCCCATCTCGTAAAACTATTTTTGAAGTGTTCATGTAATCCACTTGATCAGCACGAAGTCAACTTTTCGTTTTTTACAACGTGCGCACTTATGTGACTGTTGACAAAAATTTTCGGGCTGTATAATATTTCGAACGTTTTCTTGTACGAAATTGTAAAAACATTGTTTATGTTACTAGCTTGTTCCTGCGATGCGTTTTTCGTTGTTTGCTTGCACGTTTGTTTATTTTAACGAATTGACTGGAGCCTTGAGTCATGTATTCTGGTATCCCTTTTCTGCATGGCGTTAGAGTTTCGGCAGTTTCTGTATTTATTCTTTCACCCTTTTATTATTTCAATGGCGAAGCGCCAGCCTTGTGCATTTTTATTCGATATGCTCAAATCAATGCTTATAATGAACAATTGCCATTGTAATATATTGTGTGCTTACTTAGGTTTTTACGATATTTTTGTTCGACTTCCCTAGGTTGTACAAGAATTAGCTTTTTTTCTCCGCACGCTACCAGTGCTGTGTACGGGTGGCTGGAGCTTTGTCAAGATGCGAAAATGCAGCTTTTTTCTCCAACCACCTTTTTTTCGCTGGGCATAGCGCAAAAATAAACTTCCTTGATTGACTGACTGACTGATTGATTGATTGATTGATTGATTGATTGATTGATTCATTGATGTATTGATTGTTTGAAGTGGTTTCAGGTAAGAGTTTGCTGTTTGCTGTAACCGCACGCGCTGTCTCAAAGAGAACGCGTTGTCCGACAGTGTGCGCCACGTGTTTGTAAACAAGCGTGTCTGCTGGGGTGGACAGCGTCCGGCCGCGGTGCCCGTTAAGAGGAAGCTTTAGCTCGCGCCCAACTCCGAGGCGGCCTATTCAAATACATGTAAAAGGCAAAAACGTTTTTATGAGATAACCCCTGCACCGATTTTAATAAAATTTGGTGTATTTGAAAGAGAAAGTTAAATTCTAGTGACTGTTGCAAGCGGAATTTCGATCTAAGGCTTGAATTTTCTTACAAAGATTTTCAAACGTTTGACCGTTCCAAAAATATAGAAGCACGAAGTTTACAATTTCATAGCTCTGCATCAAGAACTGATATTGCGGTTCCATGAACGGCATACATTAGATGATTCAAAGCGGACAAATTCGATATGTCACTTTACATCTTACGTAAATTTGTTTCGTTGGTTGCAAGGGTTCTGCAGAATTTGTATTTCCCTCTTACTGATTTCTTGCTATATTCATGTATAACATATCAATTTTGTTCACTTTAGATTTACTATTAGATGCAGTTCTCAGAATTGTATTATCCTTTTTCGTTGTTACAGAGTTACAGAGTTCTAAACTTGATAGTATTGTTTTTTGAAAATTTTCTATATTTGTGTGCATACTACAATTGAGAGCGACGACTTTTTCAATGGGGGCGCTGTCGAAGTACTAGTGACGTCTTATGTCAATCGATGTTTTCTCATGAGAACGAGACCACAATGGAAAGCTTGAGTTCTCTTGATGACAAATAACCCACAATGAAATTGAAGTACAGATAGGGACCAACGCCATTTTGGTAAAGGACAGGCTACAACCGGTTACGCGACCTGGACATACTCAAAGTTCACGAAATTTTCCAAACACTTCTTGAAGATATGTGTATTGCATTGAATATGAGTGATAAAGCCAGCTACCTGGGGAAAGATGTTAATTAAACAATTGACATGGTGTGAAAGACAGGAATTAGGCCCAAATTAAGGAAAGCAGCGGTCATCCCGTGGTCCGGTTAAAGGCAAATGAGTCGGTGAGGGAACAAACGCGAGTTAATTACATCTTAGTTGAAATCAAGAAAAAGAAATGGGCGTGGGCAGGACATGCAATGAGGAAGGAAGATAAACGATGGTCATTAAGGGTTACGGACTAGATTCCAAGAGAAGGGAAGCGTAGCAGGGGGTGGCAGAAAGTTAGATGGGTGGAAGAGATTAGGAAGTTTGCAGGGACAACATGGCCACAATTAGCACATGACCGCGATAGTTGGAGAAGTATGGGAGAGGCCTTTGCCCGGCAGTGGGCGTAACCAGGCTGCTGCTGATGATGATGATGAACTCGCCGTGAAAAACGAATTTTCCTTTTGCATGTATTTAGATAGCAGCACCCTTGCTAAAGCTTCCTCTTCAGCTGTGATTACCGTAAGCCCGCTCCAGTTGGTGCAGCGGAGCGCCAATTATTTGTTCGCTTCCACCGTAGTGCGCTTCGTTCCGGTAGGCAGACGAAAGGTACGGACACACTGGCGTCAAAACGCGCGCGGCACGCTGCCGGTGGCAAGAACGCCGCGCGGCAGAGAGGCCACATCGGTTGTGTGCGCGGCGGCCGCCGCCGAGTCACGTGACAGCGCTGATCTCGCCTTGTCTCGAACTGCGCGAGCATAGGCGCGACATCGCCGCTGTCGCGCGCTTTTTCCTTGCTCGGAGCAGGCCAGCTCCTCGTCCCTCGACATCTACCGCGCTGATCGCGTTGATTCCTGCAATGGCAGATGCAGACGACGATGTTCTGACGACGATGAGCGTTTTGGTCATTGTGTGTTCTCTGCTGTTGCGACGGCGGCGCGCGCAAAAGGCACGCAGACGAAGGTTTCGGGTGCACCCCTGCTGGCGCTACCGAGACGTTGAGGGGCAAGCGAATGTTTTGCTTCCCCGGCTGCGCGCCCGAGATGAAGGCTTCTTCCGAGAGTGAGTGATTATAACCTTTTTAAACGCGTAGTGTGCCGTGTGTGTGACGTGATAGTGATGTCTTTGATTCTTGATTATAGCTTCCTTCGGATGCCGCCGAGCTCGTTCGACACACTGCTCCACCTAGTTCGGCCTGTGATTGAGCGGCAGGACACTCCGTTCAGGCAGTCGATATCCGCACACGATCGTCTTGCCATGACAGTAAGGTAAGTCCGAAAGTCCGTGACCCGGTACTGTCCCGTCACAGTGCCTGATCAGCAGTCCCTCGGAAAATATTGTGTAAAACATACCGCATGAGCACTGTGTGATGCAACTCACCCCTCTCCTCCTCATTTATCCTTTGAGACGTATGTGATGAGAATACGCTTTTCAGATTTCTCGCAAACGGCGACACAATGAGAAGTTTGTCGTTCAACTTCCTGACAGGACGGTCAACGGCTGGAATGATCGTAAGAGAAACTTGTGCTGCATTATGGGAAATACTTCAGCCAATCTATGTAAGATTTCCACAAACAGCAGAAGAATGGAAAAAAGTAAGTGCACTGCAGTCCGTTTTGTTACTGCGGAGAGAGTTTATAGTGTTGACAAGCGTCCAGCTTGCCTTTCTTTACCTCATTTGTTATGCTACTGACTTTCCCAATGCCCCCTGCATACTGACTTTTCAAATGTGTTGAACTCCGGCATCTCATAATGCATAAGACAACTAAAGGTTGCCTTATGCATTACTACGCTATTGTTTTGTCACAGTCTCATATTACATTGCCTCCCGATCACTCTTTCGGATTGCCACAGACATGCTTGTCGACTGGAATTTTCCCAACTGCATTGGATGTATTGATGGAAAACATGTGAGCATTGAATGTCCTGCAAATTCAGGGTCACGAAACTTGAATTACAAGAAGTCGTTCAGCACAGTCCTCATGGCAACATGCGATGCCCATTATAGGTATGGTGCATTCATGGCAAAATCAAACTTTTGTTAAACTACTCGTTAATGGTGCATTTTTCTTGTGAATCATGAAAAAAGTGTGTTATATTCATTGAAAAAGAATGCTATTGTATACACTGAAAGAAAAGAGGACAGTTCAATGGTGTAAGTTACATGACGAATTAAGGAGCATAGCGTAGACAGGTGTATGATTACAATGGTTTGCTCACGCAGGTTGACAGTAAACATATGTGGTTCTGCACAAATAGCAGCAGATGTTAAAATGGTAATCCGAGTTGTGATTGTGTGTGGCATGTATATTTAGTCAAACTATAATGCAGCGCCGATATCACTTTTATGAGAGTTGAACGCAGTAGTGACTTCAGCAGGAGCAAGGTGAAAGTCATGTGCTACAGATGCTAAATGGGCTGCACTGAAACTTGCTTTATTTCAGATTTGTGTATGTGGATGTTGGCCACTACGGGGGAGAAAGCGATGGAGGAGTTTTCTTAAGAACGAAGTTGATGCGCATATTGGGCGAGCGCAGATTTGGGATCCCCCCAGCAGCAACAGTTGGCTCAGCGGGACTGATACCATACTTGATGGTGGGCGACGAGGCCTTTCCATTGAAGCCTTACCTCATGCGGCCTTATCCTCGACGTGGCAAGTTGCTTCAATTACTTTTAACGCTGACATGTTCCTCTGATTGCCGAGATGAAATATCAATGCAGCTGTACTGTGTTACTGCTGCCACTGTTTTCCATAGCAGATACAGTTTCGTGCAATGCATGCATACGGTAAAAATGGTCAAACAATTTCTACAAAACATTTACAAATGCAGTCTAGCCTGCATGCATGTACATAGTAAGTCCTACAAGGAAAGGTTGTTTCTGCATGGAAAAAGAAATGGAGCAGAGGACTAAATTTCGTGCATGCAGTGCAATATGAGTGTATTAAAATACTTTTATTACTGATAATTTACATGTTATGTTGCATTTTGTGCGAAAGCAATAGTATGATGCAGTAATAAAATGTAATGCTGACATACAAGGTTTAATTGCATGATTGTAAGCAAATGCATGAGCACTTCTAACCTGTTTTTCTGACAGGATAATATACTGAAAATCACAAGTTGTGCAATTCAGCCAAAGGTGGCCCTATGTAGCATTTCTTTAGCACAACGTAAGCATGCAAAAATTAATAAAAACCCGTATAATATCAGTTTATGTAGCATTTCAAATTGGCTGCGCTGAAAAGAGGCACCCAGAGGACATTAGATGTAGGAACAGTTTTTTTCTTGTTGTATTCAGCGGGTGCCACAGCTGCCAGTTATTTAAATGATTTGAAATTAGTGCTATTGCATTTTTCATCTAAGTATGTACATGTATGCTGTAATTTTAATGCCCTGACCTTTTGTTTTTTCTAGCTCTTCATGCCTACAGGGTCAGCCAGTATAGCGAGTACTTGAAGAGGGCAGTGTTCAATTACCGGCTGAGTCGTGCAAGGAGGCTCATAGAAAACAGTTTTGGTATCCTGGCTAGTAGGTGGCGAATACTGAAGAGACCTTTTCGAGCGTCAGAAGAAACCACTGAGAACATTGTAAGGGCATGTGTGGCGCTTCACAATTTTCTGATGAAAGATTCGGTGTTCGCAAGGACAACGTACAACCCTCCTGGATTTGTTGACCATGAAGACTGGGAGGGAAATGTCACAAATGGGGCATGGAGGAACGACAGTAGTGCCCTTCCTGGATGGACAGACCAGGGGTACCACTCTGCTCGGTAATTATTACTTCCATGAAGGCATGAAATCAGTAATAGTTTGCATTTCCTGCTTTATTTACATTAAAGCAATTGAAGCTCATCAATAACACTTGGCATAAGATCTTGTTCATTAGAGTTTGCGTTAAGAGTTGTAACAGTGCAAAAATACATGCGTAGTGCATGTTTTCAACAGTCAGTGGGTACAGCTAACGACGAGGAGTAAAACACACCCATTAGAACTGTGACCTCAGTCAGACAGGCACAATAAGCCGAAGGAAAAGGTTGAACATCTCGTGCTTTTCTCTGTTACAGGGCTGCATTGGAAGTAAGGGATGGACTGGCATCCTACTTCATGAGTGACGGCCAGGTGCCATGGCAGGAAAGTGTCGTGACCCGTGCAGGACGGCAGGTAATTTCCGATAACAGGCAACTACTTGTCAGCATGCACAAACACTATCATGTCAAAAGAAAGCCGAAATTGCTTGCTTTCATAGAAAAATATGATCGATTGCTAGCACTTTTCATTTCATTTATTCATACTGCTCCATTTCGGCTTCATACAGCAGCTTGTGGATCTTGAATGTCACCTCGCATCTTTTTTTATTTGGTAGCATCCTCAGCTTAGCAGCTATCCAGTTTGCTGTATCGTCACCGTCATCTGTCGGTGCAGGCTTTTCTTTTTTTTTTTTTAGTGCTAACAGCGTAGCTGAGCAGCTGCCCAAGACATCTTTCACTGCTTCGTCGAAGCTGTCAGACTGCCTTCTTTTGGTCCTGCATATAAATACATCAGCGCAATGTTTTCTTGCAATCACTGATTATCATTCAAATACTGCAGGAAATGTGAAACATGCCAGTACCTAGAGGAACGTCCATTGGCTGCTCGCCTTTTGGCAGACCTGCAGGACAGGCCACATCATTACATTCAAGAAATGCACTGGAAAAGTATGTCTGCTTCCAATCAAAGAAAGTGCGCACAGCTTTCTTACCCTGGATCTGGGGCAGCGGCTCCTGCTTGTGAAGTTGACAACCTGCCTCAAAAAAATGTTTGTTATGGTGTCATATTCCGACACAAGGAAGTGAACACTAACTTACCCTGAAGAGCCAGCAGCAGATGCCGCACCTTCTGATGTGCTGGGGAGGCTATAGAAAAAATAAAGATGTTGCAATTTATGCCGTGCAAAAAACATGTTGTCTTCTTGCAATGCTATGAAAAGGAGCAAGACACATCACACTCATCTAGTACCCGAGAGCTTGGTTTCACACCTTGTTGTAGTTTTTAGACGTGCAGTCATTAAACAGGACACTGAAACATTTTTCCCAGCACATTGCAATGCAGTGTTGAGTGTCTGATTCACTTGAAACTGCACACCTGCGGCGAGTCATGACAGCAACTAAGCCAAGATCTGTATGCACATAAAACTAATCCTTTTCTATGGGAGTGCAGCATAACAGTGCATAATAGAGTGGACCCACTCTTATACGTGAAAGGCTTGTGGAAAGGGTGTATTGATATGGAACCTGTGATGCACCACAGCGAGGAAAGCTGAAAATCACCACCCACCTCAAATCGTCTTCATCAGTAAAATCATTGGGGCTGTCAGAGTACCTGCATTATATAAAGACATAGGATGTTACTACTATTGGTGGATAATGACACCACAATTAGTACAGCTTACATTTCTTGAAGAAGCATAGCAGCCGGGCTTGATATACAGCTGCACAGGTGAATGAAATGACAATGTTGTACATAAACTGTTTCACTGCAGTAACCGTTATGGTAAGCAAACAATGAGGTGCACACCTGGCCACCAGACTCGGACTGGAAGGGCTGTTCGATGACAGTGGAGATGGCGGAATGGAGCTGCACAAAAGCACAGATGCATAACAAGTTAAATCACTTGAAGCTTTATAAACTGAAGTTACACTTATGGAAACAAGACTTAACGTACACGTCCTCTTCTGGGGGCACATTTGATAAAGACCTGAAATATAAAATTTGAGGTGTTTTGATGCAATCCCTGCAGATTTCTCGCCAGGAAAAAGGTAATATGAAAATTTCAATAGCGAACCTACCAGCTCAGCTGAAGGGAATACATTCTTAAAAACACAGATGCTTGGGCAGTCAAAGCAGGTAAAAAGATATTAAACACGAAGAAAGCGGCTTAAAAAATAGTGGTAGGATAGGTGACAGTAGTGAAGTTATCAATGCCAGGCTTGAGTTGGCGCAGATGGCTACGCAACTAAGTTGCCTTTTTTTTTTTTTACCTTTCCGCATAATGTGGCGAGTGCCTCAGCATGCCATCCACGATGTCAAAAACTGGCCACTTCGTGTGGACCTTTGCGGCCTCTCCTCCGGCGCCACTTTTCCGGGCCCCCTCCGACGCCGACACAATTTTGAGCCACCGATCTTTCACATTTTTAAATTTTGCGGCTGCTTGCGGTCCTGCAGAAATGCCACTGTTTATCACCAAGAAAGGTTGCAAAATGAAAAGATGAGCAACTTGTTTGAGTGATCAGGCGGCGCTGTACGAAGCGCGCAGCCTGATACGACATGCGAACCGCTCAGGCAAAATCACCATGCCCGTAGGAAACCGAGATTCCATCTCATTTGCTCCGCAGCACACCGCTAGAGCACTCTAAACAAGTGTGCTCACCCCTGCACATTCCTGCCGACGTGAACATTCAGCGGAAGCTCAGATAAAGAATGAAAACAACTCACCAGTCAGATCGAATGTTTTGCCGATGATCGCCCACCGGTTCATTTTGGCGTCCTTGTCTTTATAATCCGGATGGGTTTTATCATATAGAAAGGGGAACAAGCGAACAGTCTCTAGAAATTGCTCCATCATGTTCTGCCGGTTCAAATTCATTTTTCACCGTGGATGCACACGAGCACGTGGATGCACATAAAGCAGTCGCGGCTGGCTCGGAGCGCTCGGTCGTCGATCGTGGTTCCGCCGCCGCCGCTGGAAGTTAACTTCAGCAGTAGCCAAGAGGTGGCGCTTAGGAGAAAGCCCGGACGTCTCTCATTGGTTCGCGGCACGCGGCAAGCCGCCGAAAATGGCTCCTCGACCCATCCTCTGCGCGGCAGACCAAACCGGTTCCGCGGCAGGTTTCGCGGCACGCGGCGCGCCGCCGGCGGCGTGCCGCGCGCGTTTTGACGCCAGTGTGTCCGTACCTGAACGGTTTGGGAAGAGGCATGCAGTGACCCTGCTTACGGTTTTACATGAAACCACTTCTTGTGCTGCGTCTGTCCCCTTAGCCGAACTGGTTGCAAGGCATATGTATACTTGAAAAGTATTCTGTCCACGACACCATTGACGACAAACCGGCCGTCAAACTGTCGATAAGAATGCGCTGTCGTTCGACTTACTTTCTTAACAAAACGTCTTTTTAAGCATTGAAGCACAAATGTAACCTGAACGCCAATGTATTTCTCCGCAAAGTTCGGGAATAATATCTCGAAAGCGGCGTCATCCTGAGAATTTGTCCCAAGTGGAGCCGCGTTGCCAACTCCTCGGCTACAATTATTAAGTAGCAGTAAGTACCATATGGTGATTAGTTAAAAAATAATTCGTGAATTTTTGTTCATTTGTCGGTTATGCATTTCAATTTTTTGTGCAAGTAATGCCCGCCTCTTCAAGTAGACCAGCTCATGGACTAGAATAGTGCTATCTTCCACAGGCAGTCTTCAAAAATTTTTCGAGAGTGTTCGCTGAAACACCCGATGTATACAGATTGCCCCACATAAATTGAGGCAAAGCTTTAAAAATGAAACGCAATTGCAATAAGTGCCATATGGTATTTAGTCCAAAAAGTAATTAATGAATTTTGGTCAATATGCCGATTATGCGTTTGAATTTTTTGTGCGAGTACTCTTCAAGTAGACTAGCTCAAGGACAAGAATTATGCCATCTGGCACCGGCAGTCTTAAAAATTAAATCAGGACGAGACAAAAGAAGAGGAAAACGGGGTTCGCCTCGCGGTGAGCTAATGCGCATTGGGTCAACGAAATGATTTCGATGCAACTTTTCTTTCTCAACTAATAACGGGCTGCATCTCGGACGGTCCTGGCGTTGAAGGTTTCGATATTGCCAAGACAGAGTGTTGAAATTGAACCGTGAATATCTCGAATGAAGTACGATTTAGAAAATCAAAAAGGGGAGGTGCATTGAAGAGGGACTGCTATTAAAATCCTAATATAAAGAACTTCCTTAAAGTTGTAAATAAAAGCGAAATAATACGTGTTTCTAAGTTAGACGTAAGAAAGTCATGGTTTTTCCGAAATAAGCGCACTTCGTCTTACAACGACCATGTAAAAATGCTTCCCTGGTTAGGCTCATAGCCATATGATAAATTACTACAGTCTAAATTATACAAAGACATAAAAGAAAAAAAGCCGCTCAGCTTAATATTGCAGTACGAAGTAAAAAATTCGAGCTATCCAACTTAGTGGAGACAAACGAAATAATAAATGAATTATACAGCATGGCGGCTTAGACGAGAATCGCTTTGTGGTGACTCAGTCCCTGGAAGTTTCATTGGCTCAGAGTAGGTCATCATGAAGAGCATTTGTATACTGTATTAGAAAGCTATTGATACGAAAATTCTGGCTGCATTTCATGTTGCTTTCTTGTGTGGACGCCGACTTCATAGTTAAGTTACGGGGCCTGAATCCTACCTATGCTCCACACATGAGAAATTACAGCGTATTTTAGGTGGCCCGTTGAACAACTCGCGTGAAGTGAGTTTTATTGTGAATATTTATTCAGAAAAATAAAAAAAAACTTGACATCCGGGTTTTTCTAAAACCCGATGTATGTACGCCGAATTCAAAGAAAAGAAAAATTGAAAAGTCAGAGTCCTCATTATGGTCTTAAAATTTGATTGCCTTTTAATTTTTTTTTCTTTACACCGTGAGGGAAGAGCCACGCATTCTTTCAAGAACCGAGGAAGCGACGAAGAAAACGAAGACGAAGAGCACGGGCCAATGTTCTGTCACGCCTGTGTTGGCGGTCCCGTTCTGAACCACGTCTCCGTTCCGTGAGCTCAAGTCGCCGAATGGAGTGGAAGGACATGACGACCGTGATGTGGCACGCGACCGGTGGGCTCACGCTACTCCACGTACCTGTGCTTCCGAGCACAGCAGCGGCTAGTGGCGGCGAGACCACCACGAGGGACCCGTGGCCAGTCGAGACGCGACCACTGGTGCAAGAAGACACCTGCCCTCTCCATTCAGGGCTACCAGGCTTGGAAGCAACACCTCTGCCACATCAGGCATGCCGGTGGGAGCTACGGACGCTGGCGGGAGATCAGAGCGACGGACAAGCGCCGAGACCTCGCTCCTCGAGTCGTCCACGTGCGTATCCTCGACAAGCAGGTCAACACCATCGTCATCTGGAAGAGGATCGTCGCGTGTGCTGCACTGGACAGGGTTGCGTGGTGGGCGTCCTTCCAGCGGTGAACAACTCTGGCTGAAACACCTCGTCACCTGGGGCTGTGCTGAGTCCCACGAACTCAACGTACAGCTCCGAGTGGGGTCTGCGGCGCCTGCGGACGTATTTCTCCGTGGCCACTGGGACAGCAGCGCTGGCAGGTGCCGCTGCTATCGGCTGCGCGGGGAGTGCGGGCTCGGAGCTGCAGTCGCTGGCCCCACGGTGGCTGTTAGGTGCCGTTGATGGGACACCTTGCAGCCGACGGCGGCGGCATGAGGTGGTGGTGCTTGCGCTGGTGCAGTGCAGAAGGCGCAAAACTTCTTACGCGCATTTGTGTTATCAGTTGTTCAACGTTTTCGTTTTCTTCAATATATTATGTTTCTAGTTTTGTATTCTTGAAGTAATAAAAATGCCTCTTTAAATGTAAGCAGGTTGTTCTCACTGTTGTGAGCGGCTTTTTTCTGATGAAGACAGAGTCACTACAACGAAAGCAACAATTATACAGTCATGAAATTGGTCTTTGAAATGACGAGCAGCGCGATTAATGCTCTTAGTTTGCAGGCTTTATGGAGGGACGCGTGCGGACATTTTTCGCCGTGGCCACTGGGACAGCAGCCTGGGGCGTAATTTCTGATAATCTCTGGTTAATTTCGAAGCGGCGACGACGACATTACCAGTTTTTTTTCTAACGCTACCAATTGTTTACTATTACACCATTTATTTAATTGATTACATGTGCTAACTTGACCAATTATAACACCGTATTGGTTAAGCTACAAATGCAAACATTTGTAGCCGATGCACATATTGTCATGCGTCGTGCTGGAGAGATTTACAGCAGCTCATTTGGAGTACAACAGCTTTCTCGAATGGGTAATCCGGCATCGAACACTTATTACGCTATGACATTAGAACCCTAGTATATGTAACACAATCTGTCCAGGAAGTACAGAAAGCCATCGCGACATGGGGTAGTCAAAGTGGCATGTTTTGAACAGTTTAGGAGAAGTCGACCAGTCCATGCAAGAACGCCTCAATTGCACATGCGCCTAGGAAGAAGCACAAAGGTCCATATAGGCCTAAAAAAAAACGAAGAGTGAGATAGAATAGTTTTCACCCACAATCCTCAAACCCAGCCCACCTTCTACCTAACCTTCAACAGACGCCGAGCGCCGTCCGCCACGTTAACATTATCTTTATTCAGTCATTCTTAACGATTATAGATTTAATGTCAAATGTGGTTTCTGGTAGGAAACACTAAATACCACTTGAGGACTTCTCCCGGTTCTTCACACTTGAACGAGTTCCAGAAAGATAAAAAAAAGCCGTAAGCTGCACTTTGTTTCCTCTTTACACTTCACTACCCGATATCCATATTGGAACTGCACCATTGCTACTCTCTTGGTCCTTCCACATTAAACAACTATTATGCTCTCCGCTATTTTTTTTATTTGCGCCATCTTTCTGTTTTCTCAACTTCAGTTCATCATTTGCATGTTTTTCGCTGTCACATAAGCAAATCTGTGTGCATTCTACAATTAAGAGCGACGACTTTTTCAATGGGGGCACTGTTGAAGTACTAGTCACGTCTTATGTCAATCGATGTTTTCTCATGAGAACTAGACCACAATGGAAAGCTTGAGTTCTCTTGATGACAAATAACCCACAATGAAATTGAAGTAAAGATAGGGAGCAACGCCATTTTGTTAAAGGACAGGCTACAACCGGTTACATGACCTGCACATACTCAAAGTGCACGAAATTTTGCAAACACTTCTTGAAGATATGTGTATTCCATTGAACATGAGTGATAAAGCCAGCTACCTGGGGAAAGATGTTAATTAAACAATTGACATGGTGTGAAAGACAGGAATTAGGGCCAAATTAGGGAAAGTAGTGGTCATCCCGTGGTCCGGTTAAAGGCAAATGAGTCGGCGAGGGAACAAACGTGAGTTAATTACATCTTAGTTGAAATCAAGAAAAAGAAATTGGCGTGGGCAGGACATGCAATGAGGAAGGAAGGTAAACGATGGTCATTAAGGGTTACGGACTAGATTCCAAGAGAAGGGAAGCGTAGCAGGGGGTGGCTGAAAGTTAGACGGGTGGAAGAGATTAAGAAGTTTGCAGGGACAACATGGCCACAATTAGCACATGACCGCGGTAGTTGGAGAAGTATGGGAGAAGCCTTTGCCCGGCAGTCGGCGTAACCAGGCTGCTGCTGCTGATGATGATGATCTTTTTTCTCAGCCTTCGGAGGATCCAGAGCAATCATTCCGATTAAATGAACAAGCTTCATACAAAACCTGCCTTGAGATGGACCCGACAACGCGCTGATTGTTACCACCTCACTGCGAACGCCTACTGATAATGTAATTACGCGACTCAGTCTAGGCATCGGTGCCTCTATTAGACACCGTGCAGCACACAACTATTAGCATGCACGTTGTACCAAAGGTGTGTGTAGCCGTCCGTCTGTTTATCTGCTTGCGTGCGTTCCTTCGGTGGAGAAAGCAGTAGATAATGAACAGTTTGCGTGCCACTGTAAGCTTCGTTGCTAGAGATGTAAGGCGGAAATAGCGCAACGATGCGCCACAGAAATAGCGCAACGAAGCGAAATGGCGCAAGGAGACAGGTAATATCTCGCCATTTGACTTTCATTCGACACAGCATCGATGTGCAGCAAAGCATCGTTTACTTGAACTCTGATGTCTCCAAATATCGGTTAAGTCGAAATTTTCGCCGGCCGTGGTTTGAGCCTGTATTTTTCACCGCTTATCTCGAAAATTGTTTCCGCCCGACTCACTATATCTGAAGATCTCGACTTGTAAAATCCAAGGCACAAATTTCAGCGTCAATTACTATACTCCCTAATGTAAAATTTGAGCGCAGCTCTATGCGTGTTGTCATGTTGCGATATGTATGCCGGCGCCGACAATATGTCTCGTGCAGCACGCTTCAAACGAAGCTAAGAGTGGCACGACTGCGTCGCTAACTGGGAGACCAAGAGAGACGACATGTGGGTGACACGTGGGCGTGATTCACAGCAGCCGCCGCAGACAGACCTCCGCTCATGCAGCGCTTTGTTTCTATATATTGCATCGGTGGCGTCGTCGGTGAACAGGCTACAGGCACTTCCCTGGCGCCATCTCGTAGCCATTGTTGCCGCAGAGGCCATCTTGCGCTGCACTTCGCTTTCCTATTCGCCCTTTCTCCATATTCCCCTCCTCCGCCTTCCACTTCCTGTTTTCACTGTAGCCTCTTCCTCCGCCTTCCTGTTCAGCCTCTCTTCGCTCTCTTCGTTATAGCTGTCTTTCCTCACCCGCTGTGCTCCGCGTTCTCTTTGTCATCGTTCGCTGTACTCGTTCGTTCGGTTACGCCGAGCGATGCCGAAGCACGCTGACTGTCAATGCAGAATAGGACGCCGAAGAGCTGCGTTCTATAAGCGGCGAGAAGTTGGAGTGGTTCTCTCTTGCAAGTGACGTCACGGGCAGGATGCCGCTCGTTCCGACTCGCTCAGCAGCCGCGCGCCCTAGTTCCCTTTGTGTATGCTTTGGGTATCAGCGGCTGGACCTGACGAGTTGAATGATATTTCGGATTATTTTTGCTGCCATGCTTGGACCGCAGTTTATTCTTCAAAACGGGTTGAGTTGTGAAAATTTACAGCTTGGATATCACAAGCCATGAGCGCTGAGGAGTTATACTGGTTTTGAAATGCATATATGAGCCATGTCTGTCCATAAATGTTGCTTAAAAAAGAATGTCTGCAAATTCAACAGGCGAAGTTATGTGATGCCCATCTAAACGCTTAACATTCCCTTAGTACTTAGCTATGAGAGACATCGGATTTTATATGGAAGAAAAAATTTTGGTGTCGATATTATCAATCCATGTTAGAATGACAATGCCAAGCGAAGCTTTCATCGTGACTCTTATTGCTCTGGCGAGTTGTTTTAGTCAATTGCGGCCACTGCATTCGTGCTTAAAAGGAAGCGTTAGGCGCGCATTCCGTGTGAAAAGCTTTGCTCCTACTTTCACCGTTCTCTGAAACAGGCACCCAGAAAGCGCATGGGCTGTTAACACGACGGCGCATCATGTATATGAGGCATATACTTCGCGAATACCATAACAAAAATCACGTGAAAGAAAATTTCGTGGTTAAGTTCGAGAACCAATCAACTGTAAGGGATGAAATGGTTCACAGTGTCCCTCACTAGCTTTTATCGACAATATGGCGCACCCCTCCCGCAACTGACGCAACGGGCATGTAGTTATGGCGAGGCACCAATTGTTCGCAAAACACAGCAGTTCACTACAACTTCGAATTGGAAGCATGAAGTAGCCCTTTACAGCGCCAATTGAAATGCCTAAAGTATACTCCAGGCACTACAGCGCACATAAGGCTGCCTTGTAAACGGAAATTCCTACACATTATGCCACACCATGTCTCGATCCTGCGTTGTTTAATTATACAAACTCAGAACTATTCGCTTCGTCTGTCCATAAAAGAGAACTTGGCATACCAGCCTCACAATGAAGGCACCACAAGGCTCACACGAATTCATTTGACTTTTTACTTCCAATGGGGAACAATCATTTCTTCATTATGTCGCACACTAGTAATGAATGAGGCTTCGACTTCTTGGTGGCTGCAGCCATACGGTCAAAAAGGCATATTTCACTGAAATATTTGGCCCGAGCAGCCTGTGTCAGTTCACCAAACAGATTCGCAATGACTGTTTCTCAAAGAAAAATCACGACTAAATTGCGCAAGTGGGCTGGACATGTGGCAGTGGAAGTGAATAAGCATTGGTACATTCATTTCCGTGTCCTGGAAACATCCGTATGCCTCAGTCAGTTTTACTTTAAATAATCGCCACATAAAATTAGTCGGTGAAGAATGGCCTAATTTTGAGAAGCAGTTCAATATGAAAGTGGTGCTGGCAGAACCTAAGCAGCAGTGTTAGTTAAGTCTTCGTGTCACTGCAGAGCGTTTCTGTGAAGAAACGCAAAAATTCGATATTATACCATGAACAACTCGTCGCGAGCAAATGTGTTTAGCCGGTTATATTCAAAGTAAATGTTGTAGAAGTCATATATAGTCAGCATTTAATTCTGACATAAATGTTGCACCATAGTAGGTATGGTTCCTAACTGGATTCTTATGTGCTATATTTTTGAGTTTGTGCATATATTGTTCTCGCGGGCTACGCTTCAGAGTTTAGATCCGCGCACGAAAAAACCTCAATGCGCTGGTCGGAGCTCCATCGGGTGGCACGGTAGCATTGCGCTTCAGAAATATATTGTCATCTAGGAAATAAGCTCATCGAATACATTTTCGAGAACGAAGACTTCGTAAGACATATATTGGAGACGACCGTCATAAGTATTCAAGCATAAGGAACGAGAGCGAACAAACGAAAACAGAACAGCAGGCACGAGGACGTGGCCCGAACTGCTGCAGACGACAGGCGTAAGTCCGTGTCTTGACGACACACGAGCGGCGCTCGCAGCGCCACTGTAGGTCGTTCTCGATGCTTTATAAGGCAACGGGCCAGCTCGTTAGCCGTATGAACCACCGCTTCTCTTTCCCTTTTATGTCTGTCGATCAGCGCTCGCGCGCACTTGCTCGCGTGCTTGCTGCCACTTTGTTGTGGTCGCACACAGCAGCAGCGAGATGGGAGGCGAATCCTTTTTAATGCGTTAGGGTTAGATGTGTCAAAGTGGAAAAACGTTGCCCGACGATTACGTTTCTTGGTAAGGCGATTTTTGAGCGCAGCTGCTGCCTTATTTCAAGGACAGGCAACGGCATACAGAACACGCAGGACCGAATGGAGGCGGGTATGTGTTTCGGATTGGGCAGCATACACCGCGCTCCGCCGCTATCGAGCCGGCACTCCGGCGACGCGACATCGCGCCATGTGATAGTGGGTCACCACCGCGGAGAGGGGGGGGGGGGTGGGCGAGACTAACAATTATTATTTAACGATTCTTCTGAGGTGGGATGACGAAATCGGTGGAGAACAGGGGTATTGAGTCGAGGTCACACACTCATTGACTCACAGACAGGCCTCAAATGGCCGAAGAAGGTTGGGGTGGGTAGTAGAAGTAAAGGGACGAAACGCTATAAATGTCTATAGAGTCACCGCAACGGCACTGCGCCATGTAAGAGGAGGCATAGGGCAAGAATGGAGGCGGGAGAGGGACAGCCAGGTGAAAGCACTGCCAGAGGTGACAAGGGCCACTGAGGAACGCGCCCCCTAACGGGGAAGCGAGAGACATGGCTGAGAAGCCGTACAGCCACGCGACGCGGAGGCGGAGGAGCGGAAAGCCGTGGATCATACGTGAGGCGGCAAGGAGCACCCGCCGCCGGCACCGCGACATAGAATAAAGAACGACATTAGAGAAGAGAAACTGTACCTTCCGCAGTGGTTCGAAAATAAGCAGCGGCAGCGCATGGAACTTACCTAGTTGGACGCCAGATGGCGATGCTAAAACAGGAAGTGGAAATGCGAATTTTTTTTAGAGCATTATTCAATATGGCCGTTTTTCGCCAGTCGTGTGCGCTTGTATCCGCTCGTACGCGCCGTACTCGCCCCGCCGGCTATGCGGCATGCCTCGATGCCTCGGCTGCCGCGTAGCCGGTGCATTCTAATTGCCAGGAGACCAAAGAGCCTCTACTGACGCCCATACAAAAAACCCACAAGTGAGTGAACAGAACGTGGGACTTTATTGGCAGAAGACAAGCAGTGTACATTCTCGTGCAATAGCAGAAATAAGATTTGTATGTCGAGATACGCTGGAATCTTTGACGGGAGCTCGTAAACAGCTCACCGTTGTCGTCGCACATAGCGGTCTAGTAATGAGCGACAACCAGCGGCGCAAGCAGATTGGACAGAGTGTCCCGCCCATTTGCAGCGGCAGTCGCCGTTAAAGATGAGCAACTTGCATTGCGAAGCAATCGGGTGAAACAGGCATCTGCTGCCGCAGCCAACACAGCGACATGGACTACCCGGCACATTAGCGTTAACTCCTTTCCAACCTGCACGTTAATTTTCTTTCGGGGGCCGCTAATGTGTGGCTCGCACTTGGTGGCCCACATTGTCTCAATATGGTCAAGTCGCTTTCTTGGGCATCACCTTCATCAGCCACTTTTGCGGGCCTTTGCACCCAACTTCACACACGTCGGACCATGTAAGCACGTATGCCGGTCTCCGTTCATGCTTAATCGCGGCCGAGAATGGCAACAGGCACAATTTGCCCATGGCTGCAGCAGGAAAGGCTGAACGGGGAGCACGAATCACGGTGTGTGTAAATTGGGAGCTACTGTCGCTGTGTGGACTGGAGGAGCAAATGCTTACTTCGAGAGGCTGCTTCCCAATGCAACTGACCAGGCCCCCACATCCGAGAAATGTAACACGGCGATGACAACCAAGTAGGGCAGCAAAACCAGATTTTGCAATCAATCATTCAGTGTAGCTTGCGCAAAGACCCAGGCTATCGAGGAAGAAGAGCAATGATCAACGAGACTAGGAATATGGAAAATGAGGAAGTTTGCATTCAAGAGAGAAGCCACTCTGCTCTGCAAGCATTGAAGGCCAAAAACATAAAGAAAAGCAAAATGGTGCATAGGTTAATGTAAGACACATGTCGATGTTGCATCAGCTATTTCAGGAGAGGAATTGTGCATGACAACATACACTAAAAGGTACTGCTACAGATATGTTATGCTACTAGACAGTGACTGGTATTAAGTATCAGCGAAGAATCGGTTGACCTTTATGTTTGGATGATGATGAATGATCTCTAACGAGAATGGGCAATGAAAAAGCTTGCATTTATAGAAGAAAAATTAAACTTGGCACAAATGGAATTGACATGGCCAGAAAGCTGATTAAGGGCAAACTGACGGAACTCGTTTGCCCAGCGTCGTCCGTGCTTGATCAGAAGTTGCAGGTGCATCTGAAGACGACGAATTTCTATAAAGTCCTTTTTGAGTTACCTGGATAACTGAGGCAATTTGTCCGTGCTGGTGGAATGGTGGCTGAAGCTCTTTTCAGTGTTGACACAGTGCTCTGCAGACTTGATATCTCATGCAAATTCTTCTGCATGCGCTTCTTTGTTCGTGGTGTAAAAGCCTTGCGAATTCAGCTCCAGCCCCTTTCTGTTGGTGTGGATAGGAGCTCCTGTGATGACCAAGATATGCTTGGCATGGACTCTGTTGGGGCAGAACAGTGACACATGAGATACAGCACAGATTAGCCAAACTCGTGTTTCTTTTATGTTCGAACCAATTATACTGAACCATAAACATGAACAAACATTCATTTCTGCTGCAAACAAATGACATGTATCTCAAGACTAGCAAGCCAATACAGCATATATCCGGGATATTTATTTCTAAACCACGTGTTGTTTACCTTGTAGTAGCAGCCAACGTCCATACAATGGCCTTGTTGTAGCAGGCAGCAGCTTCTGTTTAGTGTGTGGAGTGTGTTGCTCTATACTGGCGCCGTCCTCATTACTGCATGTCTGGAACAGAAATTTTGACTGAATCAGAAATTGAAAAAAACACAATTTTGCAATATGAAATGCGAAAAGGTGCGACATATATATTGTAACGGTTTGCGACTACAGAACACATGCAAATGTACACTGTCTGTTCTAGGGTGCTTAAGCAGCGCGTTAAATAAATATTGCTATTGTCCATAAAATTTATGTCTGCCGAACTATAGAATGCATGTAAACAGATTAAGTATTGTTAAGATCACAAATGAGAACATTTGTGCGTTCATTTATACACTGGAAGAGATCACACTGCTGGTTCCACAAGCAAATGCATGCAAGTCATGCAGCTATTAGAATTGATGTATTATTTTTCTGCACGAACGTGATGCACTGCTTCACTTCTGCAAAAATAAATGCCCCACGGCAAACCAAACTGAACAGCAAGAACATTTGGAAGCAACAAATACGAAATATGAGTGAATTATCACGCTTGCAACTGTTTAATACATTAAATTCTGTACTTTCACATCATTTTACCAAAGGATTATTTGGTTTTGTGGACGAAAGAAGTTGCCGGCGGACTCGAAAAAAAGTTTTATATCTATATTGTTAAGGCTACCCAGTCACCTACGGCCACGGCTACAATAAGACCAAAAATGACACGCGCGTCCCGATATCGCGCTTTCTTTCCCAATTGTGTGTGTATACCGACAGCCTCGCAAGTAACGGTTTATTTAGGAAACAGCAACGGAGGATCCCGACTGGCATATGTTGTGCAGGATCTAGTTCCTTAAATTGTCTCTGCCTGTAAGTTAACGAGAGGAATATTACATAACGATCCAAGCAGCGGTGTTAAACGACTCACCGTTATTGCCGTTATCAGCCGTAGCAGAATCCAGCTCCCGTTTCGATGCAGACGTGTTCCGAATGGCTCACGACCGAAACCCAACTTTCGGGCTTACTTGTCCGCTTGCAAACACGTCACTTCACCCCAGGTTAAATAACGCGAGACATCGAAGCGCAATAAACTAGTTTTAGCAAAAGAGAAGCAACCAGTCTGAGCACACGAACGAATGAATCCGTGCCGGCATGCACTCGAAAATACCGGTAAAAAATTTAAATCCAGGCCATAGGTCAGGTGAAAGATCGATTTCGCCCACTTTTTTATGTAATAAGAATGCTTCGGTTATTGTAAGAGAAAGTTTGTAAGATAAAATAGCGCTTATTACGGCGCCTATAGCGGAAAATCTTGAAACTAACGTAAGCATTCCGAAGTGATTCTACTATGCTGGTTTTGTTAGCAGCAGCGCGCGGTCGATTTTTTCGCCCTCTGTGGCCATTTGTTGAACTTGAGAGGGCTTCTTCGATTTTCGGAGTTCTGGCAGCCCACTGGCAGCCAGATGGCAGCCAGCTAGTTCCGGTTCTGACAGGAAGTCACGTGGGCTGGGATCCCAACACAACCCGAACCTGCCCGAAGTTTGCGAAATCGAACGCCGGTACAGCTGGCCAAATGTAAACATGCTACCAGCATGGCAGCGCCCGGCGAGGCCAGCGCGCGCTCGGCGTAGTCGGCCCATTTATGCGTTACCTGCTTGAAAATACATAGTTGCATTCAGGAATACGATGACTTTCGCGCGATTTCGCGCGACTCGGCGCAGGACGCGTACTGGGCCAAACTCGCCTTGCGCAGCGCAACAGTTGGCCCCCGACGCGGCGGATGACAAGACGCGAAATCGTGATTGTATACTCGAAAGCGATAGCTGGAGGATCCCTGTTCGCAGTAATCACGTCGCCCGCCGGCGACATTGATGAGTTGGCGCTGTGTCATCACAAGACATGAAAAAGCAGGTTATCGGGTACGTCTCATACACATAAAATTTCGCGCCGACCTGCTTGGGCTTCGATTTCAGCAAGTTTGTTGTGGCTGATGGTGCTTCTCATTTTGACCCTAAGGAGCTGGGGACGCGGCTGGCGCATGAAAATGCACGTCGCCTGTGACCAGCGAAACGTTTCACACGAAAAACATTGGTCGCAATCATGAGAGCAATAAGCCAATGTACGTGTGTCTAATGTACCGAGTGCAATCAGTGTATTCTTATATCAACGGCCTGCAGTTCGAACACATATCGGTTTCGAGCTGCCACCTAAGCACACGACGGAGAGACGGAGCGAACACGGGCTAGCAGCAAAGCCTTCGCTACTGCAGAAAAAGGAGAGATATACATACGCGAGATATGTGAAAAGGAACGCCACCAGTGAAAGACGAACCCAAAATGTACCGCAATGTGTGAATGAGCGTCTACAACTTGCGTGGAACAGGATGCAGATAACATGCACGCATGAGAGCGCGGCGCTCTGTTCACCGCCGCGAAGAAGCAATCAGGGGACACACACACATATACACACACACAAAAGCTTCAAACGGTTCACCACGGCTCGTATCACACCGCTTCGCGATGCGGGACGGAGTGTTAGCACCTAAAAAGATAACGCTAGAAGTAAGGAAATCCGAAGATGACCGTAGACAGTTGGCTGAGCGAGGTAAATGTAAGTCCTCAAGCACCCGCGTTGCAATCCGTGAAGTCCCAGCAAATGGCGGCGAGCGCCCATCGCCTCTTTTAGTCATCTGCTAGCCAGAGAACTTCGAGAGAGCAGCCAGACCAAAATCGTCCTGGCAGGTTCTGGCAGGCTGGCAGCCCGCGGGTAGCCAGAACAGTCCAGCGCGAGCAACACGAACGCCCGGCGGAAGTGCGTCGCGCGGTGGGCGGAGCAATCCGAGAAAAACGAAGGCGCTCTGGCGGCTCTGGCAGCCCGCGGGTAGCCAGAAGTGGAAAATTTCAGAAGCCACGGAGGAAGGAAACTCACGAGAGGCCCTGACGTCATTCTTTGTGAAGCGAAAGTGAAGCCGGAAGTTGGCGTTACTCATGGCGTTGCTCCGCCTATCGGGCCAGCTCTCCTCTCTTGTTTGCATTTCTCGCGAAACCACGCCGTGCTGCGCGCAACCGTGCTGCTCGGACTGGCGCGCTCCGCAGCAATACTAAACAATCGTTAGCACGTTAGCATGATACCGCCAGAGAGGGCAAAATTTCCCGCGGATATTCCTTCGTCCGTTGCCATTGCCGTGGTGCGGTACATCAAGGGTACATTGCGTACAGCGTTGCATGCGCGTTCATTTCACGAACTTTATTTCCTCCTGTCCCACCTGGCCACAGCAACATCCGGTAGAGGACCGTCCAGGGGCCGAATCTTATAACGGTTCGGAATACGAACCGTTCGCTTCGCCGCTTACGTCAGTAGATGTGCCACTCCCAAGCCGGCGGTGGAAGGAGGGGAGGACGCGACCAATAGATGAGAGGGTACCACCTCTGAAGTGTACAATGACGAGCTAATCGAGGAATTGCAGAATGTTTCTGCTTGCTAAATAAATGTAAAATATAATTTAAATATTATACGCCAAGTTCTGAAGTATAAACGTGTGGTGCCGGGCATTTACGCAATGCAGAAGTAATTTATTAATGTCATTCTTTTTTATTCTCAGCCCACAGGTGGTATCGCAAGCGTAAATGAGTTAAAGCTATGTCGTCTGCTACCAGGAGCTCGCACGATGCACGCAACAGGAACCCACTGCCGGCACTTCTCAAGTAGCGAGCGCGACAAAACCGCGAACTGGTTCTTAGGGACACCTTTACTAGCCGACTATATCAATTTTCCATCTTTTTTCGCCCTTCGTCATCGGCTCGGACATGACTCGCTCGCCGCCGCGCTGCCGCTGTCCCTGCGATAAGCACCACGGCGCGTCGCGTGATAAAAGCAATGGAACTTGAAATCGAACATTACGATACACGGGCCCTGCATTGCCTGCGCGAAGTCAAATCGAAGAGTGTGGTGCTGACGGTGCGCGCTGTGCCGTAAAATTGAGTAACAAAGTGCGGCACTCCCGAACCAGAGAAAAAGAAGGCAGCCAAATGAGAGATCTCCACAATATCTTCCCGTCCTCACTGTATAGTTTTATCAGCCGAACGAAGGAAGTGCTGAACCAGCCTAGGTTGAACCCTTCTGACTGCTGAACGGCGATCTGCGAGCTATTCACGCTGGCGATAGCACTGAGAATTCGATCTCACCATGCAAATATCTCCTTGGCATTGGCTTTGAAGCTGAGGTCACGGGAAAGCTGACCCAGCCCTTCAACCGGCCAACACAGTAATTGCGAGAGCAACTTTGGGGACAGTGTCGGCAGCAGAGATCTAGATCATTCCGATGAATGCTTCACGTCCGACCGACCTCTGGGAGCTGCAGGCCGGTGGCGATGAACCGCAGCGCGCAATATTCCTTCCTCTGCGTGGAATGGCCACTCGTACGCTTGCACCCCAGTCCCCTCCATTTGATAGCGTAGCCAGGCCCCGCACACTCTCAAGTTCAACAAATGGCCACAGAGGGCGAAAAATCAATCGAGGCGCGTTTCAGCGTAAGCGCGCAAGTGGAGCTACTGTAATTTGGTCGAATAGTTTAATTTGTACGTTCTCTGCTAGGGGCGCTGAACATGCTGAATTTTTTTATTTACACAAACCATTGACATGAACAATCGAGGTGTCTAAGGATGCTTTTTTACCTCAGGCAAATAGGCAGTTGATTTTCTTTTAATTTGATTGTTGAAGCTGCTTTTTAGTCATAGCATCAAGGTTTTTGTGCTCGATTAACCACCGACAGCCTATTGGTATCGATGTGTTTCCTGGCCGTTGGCGTTTGAATACTACGGCGGTAAAACATTTTCGAAAGCATGCTGGTTTCGTCTGCGAGTCATTACATAGACTTGCTGTAAGAAGGTCTACTCTTGGCAAAGAATAGTGCCTCATTTTGTTTAGGCGTTGACTATCATAATGAATGCGGCGGAGGTTGAGGGAGTACGCTTGAAGGTACGTTTTTATGCCGTTGATCTCCATAACACCGTAAGTACGCAAACCGATGTCGCAGAACACCCGATGCATCATTGTGTGTTCTCCGTCATCGCTTGTTTGCTGTATGCCTACTAATTCTTCATGTCTTCAAGTATTGTATCCTCCTTTTGTCCTTGTTCTCTTGTGCTTCACTTACAGTATGTCGTTCCGTCAGCTGTAATGCGCATTTGCAAAACCAATACGTTTGATAAGACGCAGTGGTTATCATAATTTCACTACACGTGTATTAAGCTGGCACATATGGTTCAGATACAGATACCTGTATGCGAACTTGCACGACGTTGATGCGGAGATTAGGATAATTATGACACCCGTAAGGAAGAGGCAGCTGACGGCCGTATAAGCTGTTGCGTTCTTTCCGCCAAACTACCCGGCCTGGTAGTGCTGTAAAGATGCTGTATAAAAGTGACACGCAGTGACAGGGAAATTATTATACTTATCAGCCGACCGTACGTTTTGTAGCTTAGGTCTTCTTTCTTGTGCGTTTGTGTACCCTTATTAATGAGCCATCTCTTGACTATGTTCTTGACTATGTAACCGCGTTTGTGTGGATGCGTAGACGTGTGCTTTTTGTTGTACTTGTAAAATGGAAATAAAATATTTTCAGGCTTACTCAATCTTTGGTGTCGTGTGCATTTATTCCAGTCGAGGCAATCGTGCCATCTGGAAACCGCATTCTGTCAGTAGCCCTACACGAAATGCAACAGCTGGAGCGCGGCGGCACTACTCGGGATGCCCTTAAAAGTCAGTTCAGAGTGTGCCTTAACTCGATATGACTCAGCGCTACGTGTATTCTGCTGCGCCTCGATCGTGCTCCCGCCAGTTTGGTTGCTGTGTGGCAAACGTAGCGCCTACATAAATGTGTAGGCGCTACGTTTGCTACACAGCAACTAAACTGGCGGGAGCACGATCGAGGCGCAGCAGCCAGAAACCCAGTAAAGCCACAGAACACCTGGTAAAGCGTGTGCGAACCTGGTGAAGCGTGTGCAAAACCCCGTTTCCGTTTCCTGTTGTACAGCGCCACCTGTGGTCACATACTTTAGTTCACGACGCCACCGCTACGCTTATTTCCGTAGCACTGTGGAAGGTACAGTTTCCCTTCTCTAAGTTTGTATAGACCTCAGACTCTGCCCAGGCGGCGCTGCGGAAAAACCCGTCACCAGCGCCCCCATCGCAGCCTTGGCGCTAACTGGGTAGTGCAAGAAGAGCTGTCCGCAAGCGAAGGTGCATAGACCACAATGGACCCTTCTCTTTCGTTTGTGTTGAGGCACGGTTTCCTAAAAATCAAGGACCTGGAAAACTTCTTCCGCCTATCCACGCTTCGGAAAGGAAGCTCAGCAGGGCGAATTATAAAGTCTCAAGTGTTATTTCGGCGTGCTGCAACTCGCAAGTACGGAGAGCATCAGGTTTGTCTATAGGCATATCAGCATAAAAATCTAAGCATTTCAAGTTGGTTCATATTGAATATGACCTGAACACAAGACTTAAGTATCTCCTATATTTTTATGTATTTTATCGTAATGTTTTGTCTCGCAATTATTTACAGAGAGTAAATCTTTTAATAGCCTTTTCCAGGGCAGCCGACAGAAAACGGTTTCCAAGGCAGCAAACAGCTATCATAACGAAAGTAAGCTTCCTACAGTGCCTACGCGCTGCATCTTTCTTTCTCGCAGGAGCTACAGCATCGCTCAGTACCTTAATTTGAACTTTTCGCAGACGCTTCGAGCAACAAGCGCGCACAAATAAATGTAAATAAACGCGACATTTTTTTTCTTTACACACATGCGTTACCTCGCAATTACTCATCCAGTGCTCCTATACAGCAACTTTATTGCTCACATTTGAAAAACGCAGTCGAGCAGGCTCAGTACATTGCGAAGCGTGCTTGTTGTATCGGCGCAGGACATGCAAAATACCGAAAGTAGAAATGTGCTCGCGATACGACGATGCTCTAAAACAGGATTTTGAATTCATAAACGAACCAAAATGTTTGGTTAAGCTGACATGCCAAATCTCCCCGTTCCACTTGTTGAGTCAAGCGGACGCGGACGTCTGTTAAAAGGTGGAGATATCGATGGTACATAAGCAGGATGGTTCGCAACGTTGTTTTTTCTGTTACTAACGAAGTGGCGGCTGCAGATGCTTGAGTTTTCGCATGGTTACCACGGTCCTCCGTCAGGGCCACGCAACACAATTACAGAATAACAAAATTGTTGCACTTTCTCATGCGAGCCGCTGTGTTGTGGGGAATGCAAGTAATCCGATTAACCAACAGGTTGAACGGCCCGTATCCAGCGCTCTCGCCTTTCCCCTTCATACGATCGCAATGGAAATCGGTAAAACTGAACGTTGTTATCCTGCCCTTCACGTTCATGGCGATTTACAACACAACAGTAGCGTCGATTGCGGCGTTTCTTCGTAGCGCGCGGAGCTATCGTGGTTGCCGTCGCTTCCGCCATCAGTCTGAAGAGTGAGCCAGCAAGCGCTTTATGGCACTTCGGCGGCGCGTCCGACTAGCGTAGAAATTCATAGCTCTCTGTCTGGGTGTTAAATGCGCAAAACACTCGCAATATGGACCAAAATCTAGTTAAATCGTTGTTTCGCAGTTGCTATCTGCATAGGCAACTTAGCAAGGGAGTCGGGCTTCGCACTACTCAATTACTGCCTCTTCGCAACGGCAGGTGGCGCTACGTGTCTTGCAAAACTCCAGAGTCTGACGTCCATAGGTGTTCTGTGGCGTAGCCTGCAAAAGGTTTACTTAGAAAGCCAGTAAGGGCGGTGCAACTCATTATCCGTCACTTCTTCTCACGCGTATCGTGCTTCCAGCCGTGGTCGACACCGAAAGAGGAACGCCAAGCAGACGACGAAGGCAAGTAATAGCCTCCGAAGCAACCAACGCACGCGCGCGCGACGCCCGCGTGTCTCCGGGGTCGCGCGACCGGCGCGCGCGGCCAGGGTCACAAGCCAAAGCCAAGCCACAGCAACGGAACCCAAAGCGGACTACCCCTTCGCCGGTTCCTACGACCGGTTCGCTTTGAAGATGATTGACACATGCGTGACGTATTCAAAAATTGCGATACCGCCCCGCTGCCTCTGACGACCTGTGACGTATCAAAATTTCGGCCAATCAGGTGAGGCCAAAGGAACGGTTCCCCAACCGAACCGTTATAAGATTCGGCTCCAGATAACGCGGCGCAACAAAACACGCGAGACGAACGCAAACCTGCCCGCACGGCGCCTTGGCCACGGTACGAAACCTACGGAGCAACACGTGTGCGCGCACAGAACGATAATAAAGCCGCCATTGTGGCCCGAAAGGCGGGGCCACTACAGCAAAGAAATAACAAAACAGCAAAACAAAGGAGAACCAAATACGTCATTTCATCCACAGTTTTCTCCCAGCGCGCGGAGGGGGTAGGGCCTCTCCTCAGTTTCGTTCCTCCATGGAAGAAGCCCAGTGTGCGGGGCCTGGCCGCGACAGCGGGAGAAGGGACGGCGAGGGCGGGGTGAACGGTAGCGGAAAGTCATCGTAACGGCGCTGCGCAGAGGAAGGGGGTGCGAGGACAGGATAGAACACGTGAACCGGCTTTCGAGGACAAGGGGAAAGGAAGACTCGCGTCGCACGCGAGAGATGGCAGCAGGGGCGCGCGGATGATGACCTTGGTATGGCGAGACCGACGGTGACAGCGCCGCGAAACGCGGGAACGGGCGACAAAGAGCTGCGCTTCAAAAAAATCCCTGACGACGACGAAACTCCCTAATGCGAAATTTGAGCGCAGCAGAACACATGTTTTCGGTTCGCTGCCGTCTAGGGAGTCGTCCAAGTGCCGTCCAGGGAAGGCTTCTTACGTTTCTAGAACACGCTAATGTTACAGAACCTAACAATGCGCTTCCTTTCCGCTACAGATCGCCATGGCACGTACATACCTTTCTCGCGCACAACCCACGGAACAGAACGAATTCGGCACACATTACCCTCAACACTAAATTACACGGATCAAAGACACATCGACGTTTTAACCCTATCTCGTAAAACTATTTTTGAAGTGGTCATGTGATCCACTTGATTAGCACGAAGTCAACTTTTCTTTTTATACAACGTGCGCACTTATGTGACTTTTGAATACAATTTTCGGGCTGTATAATATTTCGAACGTTTTCTTGTACAAAATTGTAAAAACATTGTTTATGTTGCTAGCTTGTTCCTGCGATGCGTTTTTCGTTGTTTGCTTGCTCGTTTGTTTATTTCAACGGAGTGACCGGAGCCTTGCGTCATGTTTTCTGGTGTTCGTTTTGTGCAGGGCGTTTGAGTTTCGGCAGTTTCTGTATTTCTTCTTTACCCTTTTATTATTTCAATGGCGAATCGAAAGCCTTGTGCGTTTTTATTCGATATGCTCAAATCAATGCTTATAATGAAACAATTGTCACTGTAATATATTGTATGCTTACTTAGGTTTTTACGATATTTTTGTTCGACTTCCCTATGTTGTACAAGAATTTTTTTTCTCCGCACGCTATGAGTGCTGTGTACGGGTGACTGGAGCTCTGTCAAGCTGCGAAAGTGCAACTTTTCTCTCCAACCACCTTTTTTTCGCTTTACATAGCGTGAAAAATAAACTTCCTTGATTGATTGATTGATTGATTGGTTGATCCTGATAATTTGTCCCAAGTGGAACAGCGTTGCCAATTCCCCGTCTAGAATTCGTAAATTCTAATAAGTGCCATATGGTAATTAGTCGAAAAAGTAAATAATGAATTTTGGTCAATATGCCGATTATGCGTTTGAAATTTTTGTGCGAGTACTCTTCAAGTAGACTAGCTCAAGGACTAGAATTATGCCATCTGGCACAGGCAGTCTTAAACATTTTTCGAGATTGTTCGCTGTAACACCCGGTGTATACCGGGTGTTCAAAATTGTGTTTTGCGGTTTTAGTAAAATTAGGCACTGGGAGGCACGCGTAGACCACCTGTGCAAATAAGGTATGTCACCAAGCGGACACAAAGTGATATAATAATTAGCGCAGCGTAATTAACTAAAATGATATAGTTAACGTTTTGCTGACTGCAGCAAGTGTGTATGATTGTATTCAAAAGTTAGAGGCAGCCGTGTTTCTATACAGTTTCACTTGGAAGGATTATTCTAGCGTGTCTGTACTCCGAGATATCCGACTCTATTTTCTAATCGTCGTTCGCATGATTATGCTTGGATGAGAGCGAGGATCGGTGTAGAGCCCTCCTCCCTGATTTGACGCGGCTGTTGCAAGCGGCCTTTAGTCTGACAACAGGGCGGAGGCATAGGAAATGCCTCCGAGTGCCTAGTTTTAAGAAAACTATAAAGCTTAATTCTGAACACAATGCATTTTAGGATTGCGTGTTCGGAAACAAGACGAGACAAAAGAGGAAAGCGGGGTTTCTGTCACGGCGAGATAATGCGCATTGGATCAACGAAATGATTTCGGTGCAACTTTTCTTTCTAAAATAATAGCCGGCTGCATATCGGACGGTCTTGGCGTTGAAGTTTTCGATATTACCACGACGGAGTGTTGAAAGTGAACCGTGAATATCTCGAATGAAGTACGATTTAGAAAGTAAAAAACGGGAGGTGCATTGAAATGAAACTGTTACCAAAATCTTAATGTTGAAACTCCCTGAAATTGTAATTAAAGTGAAATAAAAAAAATGTTTCTAAGGGAGACATGCTGCAGCGTGGGTTCAATGTACACGTTAAGGACGTACACACCTCAGCCGCTCTTAGGAATTTGAGGACCTGCACCGGGGGACGCGCGGCTTCCGGAGGCGAGCCTCTACTTGCGCGCCCCACGGAGCCTGGAGCTAAGCCCGAGAAGCACCCAAGGGCAAACACCTTTTGGGAAGACTCGCAAGACCAAAGGCTTGAACTGATCGCGAATCCCGCCGATTCGACACGCAGAGGGAACAGCGTGAGTGTCGACACGCTACCAGACATCGCGTTTGTCTGGAATGTAACTACAGCGCACTGGCAAAATACGCAGGAATATTTGGGGAGTGACCACGCGCTGATCGAGATCACGATAGGCACGGGCCCGAGCGGTCGTGGGGCTAAACCTGAAGGCAAAGGCCGTAAGCTCAAACTCGCGAAGTGGGACACGTTTCGCAAGAAATGAGAATAAGTGGGACGAGGCGACGAGCCGATTACGGGCATAGACGAGTGACCAAGACGCTCAGAAGGGACGTAGACGTGGCAACGAGCGACGTTCCGCCCTAGGCGAACCTCGAAATAATTGACAGCAGGCTCCTACACATGTGGGAAGCAAAGCGAGCACTCCTAAAGAGACGGAAATGCCAAAGACATAATAAGGCGTTGCGCAAACGCATAGCATCGAAGAACAGGCATCGAAGGTATCGAAGAACACACGCGCCAGCAGTGAAGGGAACAGTGGGAAGACACATGCAACGGCCTCGAGAGGCAGATGACCGGGGCGGGCGTTTGCCGCCTCTTTCGACACCTATTAGATCCGGAGGAGACTCGGGCCGCTTAAGGCCACAAGACTCGTAGACTAGTAAGAGATTATAAAGGCGATAACTTCTTCGACGCAATACGTGACCGTTACTTTAAGAATGCCAAAAGCATCCAGCACGCCGAATACGACGGCGTCGCAAACGAGAACCAGACATGGAATTTAGCGAAGCAGAAATTCGGATAGTCCTGTTCTAACTAAACACTCGATCGGCGCCCGGCTCGGACCGAGTTACCAACAAGACTCTCCACAACCTAGACGACGAGTCATTTTCCCGACACGCGATCTACGTCAACGAGTGCTGGCGAGGGGGCTCTCTTCCCGAAGCGTGGAAACGGGCCCGCGTTATCATGATCCATAAACCAGGCAAGCAAGCTACGCTCGATAATCTAAGAGCAATTTGGCTTGCGTCTTGCGTCGGCAAAGTCATGGAACACACAGCTCTCCCCCGCTTGACCGACTTCTTCGAAGACCGTGACGCGTTCCCGCACACCATGCTAGGATTCCGCCGCAATGTCTCCGCAGATGACGTTTTTCTTCAGCTTAAACAACACTACCAACAACACTTTACAACACACACTACCAACACCAACACACACAACACTACCAACAAACTAGACAACACTGCCAGCTCTACTAAGGCAGTTCTCAGCCTAGATATTAAAAAGGCCTTTGACAACGTTACACGCGAAGCGATCTTAAAAACAGTTAGAACATTACGACTAGGCCAAAGAACCTATAATTACGTTAGAGATTTCATCGTGGGCAGGCGGACATACGTCGTCGTCGGCAACGACGAATCGCCAGAATTTGAGATGGGTCCGTCAGGTACGCCGGAAGGATCCGTCATATCACCACTGCTCTTTAATTTAGTTCTACGCGCTCTACCCGAGAAATTAGCAGAAGTAGGTTTGCATCACAGTCTCTACGCGGATGACATCGCCCTCTGGGTTCCCGGTGGAGAATGTGACGTTCACGTCGAGCGAACGCTACAGGCAGGAGTAGATGCGGTCCAGGATTACTTGCGTGGAACAGGCCTCGAGTTCTTGGCTGCCAAATCCGAATTCCTAATCTACAAGCCCACAAGCAGAGGTCGTAAAACCCTGCGCGACGGGGAACGGGAATACTCCAAAATAAGCATTATATTGGCAGATGGTACTCCCGTAGCGCACGTAGACAAAATTGGAATGCTCGGGTTACACCTGCAGGCAAATGGCCATAACGGAGAAACGGTGCGAAGACTTCGTTTTTTGGTAATTGACACGATCCGACTCTTGCGTCGCATCACGAATGGACGCAATGGTATACGCGAACACTGCGCGATTCATCTCGTGCAGGCGTACACGATAAGCCGCGTAACGTATGTTGCCCCCTACCTGAAGTGGATAGGGTCCGTAAAAAACAAGTTTGAATGCATGATACGAAAAGCTTTCAAGAGGGCGGTCGGGGTTCGACTCAACGCGAGCACCGACAAGTTTCTAGAGCTCGGACTTCACAACTCACTTGACGAGATAATCGAAGCACACGACGTTGCGCAATACGAACAATTATCGAAATCAAAGACAGGTCGAGGCATCCTCGAATCACTCGGCATCACGCACCGCACTCAGCATGGAGAAAAGACGGCGGTTCCGGCCTCGGTCAGCGACCGCCTGATCATCCCACCGCTTCTCAAGAACAAGCACCCGTTGCACCACGCCGGGAGACGCAGCAAACGAGCAAGCGACTTTGAGATAAAGTTTGGCAACAGCAATGAGGCGGTGTACGTAGATGCAGCGCGGTAAGGAGGAGGGAGAAGCGCACACGCGATCGCGGCTGTAGACCGCACGGGTAAGTGCCTTGCGAGCGCCACGGTGACCACGGTACACACAGAGGCGGCCGAAGAAGCCGCGATAGCCCTAGCACACGCCGCGGTGCCGAACGCTGCGATCGTGATCAGCGACTCACACGCGGCAATCCGCGGTCTCGCGCGCGGTCGCGTCTCGCGGGAAGCGGCCCGCATACTCCAAATTTGTTACGACGGCGACTCGTCATCGCCCTCGCAACCCCAAAATTCTACGGCCTTCCTCCTCTGGATCCCGGCACACCCCGATGTCCCGGTCGCGGGCAACGAGGCGGCCCACGCGACAGCTCGAGCTCTCACACACCGAGCCGCCGCAGATTCTGTGGCCGCCGCCTCCGCCCCCGACAGCGGAGCATCGGATCTGCCGGATCGAGACACTACGATAGAGATGCAGCAACAAGAATCACAATGGGCGTGGGGCGATCGCCTGACCACGGTCAGAGACCTCACCCTACACTACAAACTCGAAAGACGCACATTCCCGTCACCGCACGATAAGTTAAACGGGAACGAGGCCGTAACTTTACGCTTGCGGAAAGAGAGCAACGCCGCGACACAAGCTCTGGGAATGTGCCTGCAACAACGGTACTGAAACCACCTCCGTTCGCGATGCATCGATCAGCCGTTGCCAAAGTACGGGTAGCCTCGAGTTCCCTTCTTCCCGACGCCGCCACGGCTGCGGGAGACGCCGGGGACCTTCTCCATCGGCGTCGCCGCCGCTGCGAGGCGGCTCTCAAAAGTTCAGAGTTGGCACACCTGCTCGGGGCCATCCGGCAAGCCAGATATGCCCCCCGAGTCCAAGGACTTCGAGCCGCCACCTGAGGCCCCCACAACAAATACTGCCGGACAATTCTTTAATAAAGTTTCTTCTACTTCTAAGTTAGACATAAGAAAGCTGTGTTCCTTGCGATCGTAAGCGCGCTTCGTCTTACAACGACTATGCGAAAACGCTTCCCTGCTTAGGCTCATAGCCGTTTGATAAATTGCTGTAGTCTAAATTATACAAACGCACAAAAGAAAAAAAAAGGCGCTCAGTTTGATTTTGCAGTCAGAAGTAAAAAATCGAGCTTAGTGGAGAAAAAACAAATATTAAATGAATCATGACGGCATAGATGAGAATCGCTTTCTGTCGACCCAGTGCCTGCAAGTTTCGTTGGCTCAGAGTAGGCCATCATGAAGAGAATTTCTATACTATATTAGGAAGGAGTCGATAAGAAAATTCTGGCTGCATTTGATGTTGCTTTCTTGTGTGGACGCCGACTTCATAGTTAAGGTACGGAGCCTGAATCCTACCTATGCTCCACACATGAGAAATTACAGCGTATTTTAGGTGGCCCGTTGAACAACTCGCGTGAAGTGAGTTTTAGTGCGAATATTTATGCAGAGAAATAAAAAAAAAACTTGATATCCGGGTTTTTCTAAAACCCGATGTATGTACGCCGAATTCAAAGAAACCAAAAAATTCAAAAGGCACAGTCCTCATCATGTTGTTAAAATTTGATTGCCTTTTAATTTTTTTTTCTTTACACCGTGAGGGAAGAGCCACGCATTCTTTCAAGAACCGAGGAAGCGACGAAGTAAACGAAGACGAAGAGCACGGGCCAATGTTCTCTCACGCCTGTGTTGGCGATCCCGTTCCGAACCACGTCTCCGTTCCGAGAGCTCAAGTCGCCGAAAGGAGTGGAAGGACACGACGACCGTGATGTGGGACGCGACCGGTGGGCTCACGCTACTCCACGTACCTGTGCTTCCGAGCACAGCAGCGGCTAGTGGCGGCGTGACCACCACGAGGGACCCGTGGCCAGTCGAGACGCGACCACTGGTGCAAGAAGACACCTGCCCTCTCCATTCAGGGCTACTAGGCTTGGAAGCAACACCTCTGCCACAGCAGGCATGCCGGTGGGAGCTACGGACGCTGGCGGGAGATCAGAGCGACGGACAAGCGCCGAGACGTCGCTCCTCGGCTCGTCCACGTGGGTATCCTCGACAAGCAGGTCAACACCGACGTCATCTGGAAGAGGATCGTCGGGTCTGCTGCAGTGGACAGGGTTGCGTGGTGGGCATCCTTCCAGCGGGGAACAACTATGGCTGAGGCACCTCGTCACCTAGGGCTGTGTTGAGTCCCGCGAACTCAACGTACAGCTCCGAGTGGGGTCTGCGGCGCCTGCGGACGTATTTCTCCGTGGCCACTGGGGCAGCAGCGCTGGCAGGTGCCGCTGCTATCGGCTGCGCGGGGAGTGCGGGCTCGGAGCTGCAGTCGCTGGCCCCACGGTGGCTGCTACGTGCCGTTGACGGGACACCTTGCAGCCGACGGCGACGGCATGAGCTGGTGGTGCTTGCGCGGGTGTAGCGCAGTGGGCGCAAAACTTCTTACGCGCATTTGTGTTATCAGTTGTTCAACGTTTTCTTTTCCTTCAATATATTATCTTAGCAATTTTGTATTCTTTAAGTAATAAACGCGCCTCTTTAAATGTAAGCAGGTTGTTCTCATTGTTGCAAACGGCTGCTTTTTGGTGGAGCGAGAGTCACTATAATGAAAGCAGCGATTAAAATGATCAAACTGCTCTTTGATTGACGGAGCAGCACTATTAGTTCTCTTAGTTTCCTATCTTTTTGGCGGGGTGCACTTAATCGGATAATGTTTGGTTAGTTTTACGCCTATATTTTTTTAATGCAAGCAATTAACTGCCAGTTAACATGTTGCGGTATTCGTCAATGCAGCTACCTAGCACAGCCTAGGTGGACCAACGTATTCACGTTTAGATAATGGAAATCCATCCGTTCGTCGGAAATCTTATCCAAGGACAAGTTGATGTGCGCCGCTACATTCATTCTTCGTCATTTCGCCGTCGTCACTGCGTCGTCGTCATGTACAGTCATAGTCATGCCGTACTGCTCATGACAGACCATGGCAAGCTAGTGTCAACGCAAAGTTGGCCGATCACGGATGCAGCGTTTGTCGCAAATAGCATAACCATTCGAAATTTGATAATGACCACTATAGATTGTATATAAATATGCTTCGGAAATTCTGAGAATGCCTAATAACGCGGGAGCATTCTTTGGCGCTGCTGCAACTCCGCTTTTGCTTACTTGATTAGGTTATGCATGTCTACCCATCGCTACCAATCATCTACTATTGTACTTTTATAACGATTACATGCGTCAGCTTGACCAATTATGCCTTTATGTAGCAGACATATCGTATCAACTTAGGCGGAACGCCGTCACAAGCGGTTTTCTTTTTTTTTGTCACCCAACAGCTTTCTTTTTCCATGTACCTTTGTTATTTTCCTTTTAGTGGCACGGGAATCGAGTGACACTCCTGTTTCTTGCACTGCACTTCCGGTTCATGTCCTGAGACGACCGCGGGGATTAAATTCAATATAAATAAAAAAAAATACTACAGTTCAAAAGTCATGGGTTTCATTATAGGTATGTTATCACAGCGAGAAATTTGCTAGCGCTACTTGAAATCGGTTGGCCCAGGACAGGGGTAAATCGAGATCGTCCTGCAGTGGACTTAAAATAGCCTGATTAGCCTGATGATATTCATCTGAGCATAGGTTTAGGTACAAGTTAAGGTGCTGAAGTCTCTGGAGTAATTATTATTAATTGGAAATCACTGATTACCCCAAACCGAAGCACAGAATAGTAAACTTTAGAGACCCGCCACTTGAGCACGACTTTCGCGAAATTGCTGGAAATCCGGAAGTAGAAAGCGAAAGTAATGACGTCACTAAAGACATCAAACGCAAGAATGTGGCTTGATATTTAACTGGCTAAATATTAGAAAACAGTTGCCTCTGTGTTCGGTTTCTGCGTTGCCTTCGCCGAAGTTTCACCTAAAGAACACCAACGCTAAAGTGCGAGTGCCGCTAAGAGACACCAAAGCCAAAGATTAGGTTCGCCTACCATTTTTATTGTTACGGCCTTGACATGGAAGTGTAACTAGCTTTTTTCTAACGCTACCAATTCTCTACTATTGCATTTTTATTGTTACGGCCTTGACATGGAAGTGTAACTAGCTTTTTAAGGTAAATTAAGGGAACACATTGGTGATCCCATTGTCCTGTCAAAGGCAAATTATCTTTTTTTTCTCAGCCTCCGCGGAATCCCGAACAATCCTCCCGATATAACAAAGAAGCTTCACACAAAGCCTGGCTTCGGATGGACTCGACGACACGCTGGTGGTTACCACCCCACTGCGAACGCATACTGATATCTACATTACGCGACTCATTCTCGGCATCGGTGCCCGTACTAGACACCATGCTGCATACAACTGTTAGCATACGCGTTATACGAAAGGTGTGTGTACGCGTCCATCGCTGTACCTGCTTGCGTGCGTTTCTTCGGCGGAGAAAATAATACATAATGAACTGCTTCTGTGACACTGTAAGCTTCGTTTAACGCGAAAATATTTCTTCCAGACAGAAAAATCCCTTCTTTATTCTGATGTACGGCAAGCAAGCTTGAATCGCTAGCTCCATTTTTGAGATTTCGTTACAACAAAAATTCGAGGATAATAAAACATACAAAACTCCATGAGACAGACCCACCCATAGAGCAGCATAACGCCACAAAATAAAACAACCCTTTTTAGCAAGCCGCAGGAACCGGAACAACCGGGAGAGAATGCGAGAACTGCAGTTGTGACGAGTTGCTACAGATGTACGGCGGAAATAGCGCAACAATTCTAAGGACGTCACAAGGAGACAGGCTGTATCTCACCATTTAGCTTTCATTGGACACACAGCAGAAATGTGCAGCAAAGCATTGTTTACTCCAGCTCTGTTGTCTCCAAATATTGGTTAAGTCGACATATTTTCCTGCCGTGATTTCAACGTCTGTCTTTATCGGGGAAAATTTCAGTGACAATTACGATACTTCCATGAGAAATTTGAGCGGAGCTGTATACGTGTTGTAATTGTGCGATGTATATGCTGGCGCAGACAATCCGTCTCGTGCGGCACATTGCAGACGGAGCGAACAGTGGCACGACGGCCTCGCTAATTGGGAGATCACGAGAGGCGGCACGTTGGTGACGCGTGGGCGCGATTCACAGCAGCCGCCGCAGGCAGACCTACGCTCACGCAGCGCTTTGTTTCGATATGTCGTATCGATTGTGGCATCGGTGAACAGACGACGCGCGCTTCTCTGGCGCCATCTCGATTCCATCGTCGCCGCAGAAACCGTTTGCGCGGCACTCAGCTTTCCCCCTCGCCCTTTCGACATACTCTCCTCCACCGCTTTCCTCTTCATGCTCTCTTCGCTATAGCCGTGTTTCATCACCCGCTGTGCTCCGCGTTCACTCTGTCATCCTTCATTGTGCTCGTTCGCTCGGTTACGTCGAGAGACGCCCAGGCACGGCGACGCTCAACAGAGGATCGGACGCTGAAGAGCTGCGCTCTTTGAAATAAGGGGCCAGCGTCGCTTGCATTCGCTTTTTAACCGGCGCCAGCTCGTTAGCCGTACCAACCACCGCTTAGCTATTACCCCTTATTTCTATTACCCCTATTACGCTTAGCTTACCCCTTATTTCTCTCGATCAGCGCTCGCGCGCACTTCCTTGCTGCTTGCTGGCGCTTTGTTGTGGCCGCACACAGCAGCGGTGATCTCGGAGATGAAATCTTTTTTAATGGCTTAGGGTTAGGAGTGTCAGAGATGAAAAAAAAAATCACTGACAATTACAATACTTCCTAATGCGAAATTTGAGCGCAGTTGTATACGTGTTATCATTTTGCCTACATATTGGCTGGAGCGGACAATCGATATCATGCGCAACGTTGCAAACGTAGCCATCTGTGGCGCTACTGCGTCGCAAATCGGGGACACGCGAGGGTGACGTGGAGGCCCGGTTCACAGCAGCCGCAGCAGTCAGACCTCCGCCCATGCAGCGCTTTGTTTCCATCATAGAGTTTCTCACTACATTACCTAGAGGAAAATCTGGCGCTGCTGCGGTGTGTTATGCATGGGAATGCCGGTATGTTGTGGATTCGGATTGGCATCGTTCTCGTAGAGACAGGACACCTTGATGACGCGCTTGGCAAGTACCGTTCCGTCTACTAGAACAGCACGTGAAAAGCTGTTTTAGCTTTATTATTACGCGAAAACATGTTTTGTTTAACTATGAGAACTTGTTATTGTGTGTACGACTACATGTTACGTAAAAAGTATCAGCGGGCCGTTAAAGTTGGAGGACAAACGACAAGGTTCGCGCTCGCTTTGAAACAGTTGGTCGTCTGTTCTTGCTTTTCTTCGCTTGGTCATGCATCGTGGGTGAGTAAAGATGTAATATGCGTGAATGGAAACATTTTATGAAGATTTTACTTTGAGAACGCGCTATTTGCGTAGCCATGTCCACATTTTAGACGAAGCCTCTTACAACACCAGCCAACACGAGCCTCGCAGACACATATACCATCATTCCCATGACGGCACGGTGCCCCCTTAAGAAACTCCCATAGACGGTGGCGCCAGATTACCCTCTAGGTGTTATAGTGAGAAACTCTATGGTTTCCATACAGGCAACACGCGCTTATCTGGCGCCATATCGTATAGCCATCGCCGCACAACGCCCGTCTGGCGCGGAGCTACGCTTTTCTTCTCACGCTATCGCTATACCCTCCTCCTCCTCCGTTTTCCGCCTCGTGCTTTCGCTGCACCCTTCTCCTTGGTCTTCCTTCTCGCGCTCTCTTCCCCTATCGACGTCTAACATCTCCCGCGGCGCTCCACATTTCAGGCTTCGCTGTGTTCGTTCGCTCGGTTCCGAGAGAGTACGCCGACGCTCGCGGCAACAACGTGCGCCTGCGCTCTAATTGTGCAGGAACTGTGGCAAGGTGGTCACGTGGTAAAGATGGAGAGGGTATGGGAGAGCGTAGAAGAGCTTGTATGTATGTGTGTATGTATGTATGTATGTATGTATGTATGTATGTATGTATGTAAGGTCAATGCACTTCTTTAAAGCAACTGTTTATTGTTTCAACGTTTAGGCTAGATATACCCACCTTTCTCAAGATAAAACAAAATGTAGAGTGTTTTTGTACCGCGCAGGCATCTGTCATGACGGTCCCTTTCTTGACGCGGGCCTACCTTGTGTTGGTCTTTCGAAGTCTTCCCGCCTACTTTGCAAGCATCGAGGGCGCAGCATATCGTCGCTTCACACTTCCTGGCCAACTTTTCAACGGAGCAAGCACAAAAGTTGCTACGTGGCCGCCGATTCCCACCGTTAGTGATGCTCTCATCTGGCAACCTGGAGCCACCTTGTGCTTCGACAACGCAGCTGGCCTATTTAAACCGCCTCCGTTCCGCTGCCAGTCGGGGCACGCTACCGCGCAGGCATCTGTCATGACGGCCCCTTTCTTGACGCAGGTTAGTTACTTACCTTATGCTGCTTCATTTCGGAGCAGCAACCCATTCTTGCTTGCGGTATCGTGCCCCCTGAAATGCGTGATTTTTGCCGACGTTTGCTGAAAGTGGTTTATTTGTATGCAAGTGCTGTTGTCGTGGCTTTTGCGCTCATTTTGTCTGGGGACGTCGAACTTAATTCCGGTCTTGATCATAACACCGCACCGTCCCTTGAATCCATTTCTAATACCTTGTCGCGACTTGAAGCATTGCAAACTACCATGCTATCGGAGGTAACAATGATCCGTGTAGCCCAAAGCAATATTGAGCACATGGTCAACAGTCTTTCAACTCGTGTTAATGCCTTAGAAAAACTTGCTGAAAATAACCGTTACGCCGATTCAGAGTCAGTTTCTTCCCCAAATGCTTAAATTGCCAAATTTACTGCTGTAAGTTTCTGTAATTCTTTCTGTAACACCAAAGCTAAAGGATACACCCTTTGCAGTTCACGAAGATTACTCGGCACGTGTCAGAATAGTCCCCCCAAAACTTTTTGCAAATGCGCAAGAGTCTCGGGCCACTTCCTTTAAAATTCGTTTTGACAAGCTAGCAATGAACAACAAATTATTGATTTACAATTCCTTGACCGATACCGTTAGAGAACTAAAGTCCTAGCGTTCACCGCAAACTCGCTCGCTGTTATCCTGCCACTCTACATGGCCACATTCACACCAGCATAAAGTCCCATTCTACGACAGTATTTCATTCCTCCTCAGAAACGTACCAAGCTATCTTCCTAAAAAAGACCTAATAGAAGCCGTTGCTGATGACTGTTCCACTGACATTGCAATATTTACAGAGTGGTGACTTACTACTGATATAGACATGCAAGAACTTTTGTCCAGTGACTGTGTTCAACGCCTTCAGAATTGACAGGGTCGGTCGCCGGGGGGATGGTGTTCTTTTACTGATTAAATCTGATCTTTCTTCCTCCGCTATACCAATCAACAACGAAGAAGAAATTCTTTGCGTTAAAGTGTCTTTTCGTTTTCGCTCAAATATTATTATCGCGTGCCAACGTGCGCCCGACTGCGATAAATCTTTTACGAAAGACCTATACTACTTGGTTTCGCATTTATTTGCTACATTTCCCAAAAGTAACTTCATCCTCTGCAGCGCGGTGATTTTAACTTTCCTGACATTAACTGGGATAAAATGACAGCATATTCTCAGCTATCTAAAAAATTTCTTGATCTTGTTCTAAAATTTAACTTCACAAAAATGGTGTCTACGCCGACTCGCGGTGCCAATATTCTTGATTTAGTTTTGGTTTCGAACCCCGATGCTGTTTAATCGTTAATGTGTATTGATGGTTTAAGTGATCACAAGATGGTGTTATTTGACCTGAACTTTCAGGTACCGACCAGGCAGCCTTCAACAAAATATATCCGCGATTACAACAAAGCAGACTTCTCCAAAATTAATCGGGAATTATATGCTTTTTTGTGTCTTTTGAGCAGTTCACTTCCTCGCGAAGTGTAGAGAGCAATCGGCTGCTTTGTAAACAGAAGATATTGTCTCTTGTCGAGAAATATGTGCCACTTGTCCGCATTCGGGACGATGTGGATAAACCTTGGTTCACCAACTCCCTTAGGAAGCTCGTAAACAAAAAGAAGAGCCTTTTTCGGGCAGCTAAACTCTCGGACTGGAATTCCAAATGGGAAAAAGTATTTCGCATGCCTCCGCCAGTACAGTAACTTGTTGAGGCAATCAAAAAATTATTTTTTTCATATTGACATTCTTTTTATCCTTCGTGAGAACCCACAGAAATTTTGGAAACTGCTACCTACAAACCAGAGTGCTTCACACAATATAACTTTGTCATTACCTGATGGATCACCTGTCCCTACCGATCATCGATCCGATGTCATGAATTCTTATTTCTCTTCTGTTTCCACTCAAGAACCCGCCTTAATTAGCGGTACCCTTCCTGACTGCAACTTTTCCCGCATGCCTCCAATCGACGTCACATCTGAGGGCATTTTGGCCCTGATGGATAATATCAAGGTCTCCAGTGCTCCCGGTCCGGATAACACTCCCGCTAAAGTCATCAAAAGCACTAAGGTGTTTACTAGTAAATTTCTACAAATCAACTTTTCGCAGTCTATAACTATTAGTGCCATTCCTAACCACTGGAAGTTAAGCAAGGTTGTGCCGGTTTTCGAAAGCGGCGACAGAACTGGGGGGGGGATCCCTCGAATTATCGCCCGATATCACTCACCTGTATCGCCTGCAAACTTCTTGAACGCATAATCTATTCTCACGTTGCCTCTCGCCTTGAAGCTAACTGTTTCCTTTTCTGTCCCCAGCATGGATTCCTACCAGGTCATTCACGTGAAACTCAACTCTTTGAATTTATTACTGATGTAATTTACCTAGCGTTTTCGAAAGCCTTAGACCGTGTACCTCACGAACGACTAATGATCAAAGTAAACAGCTTATGTCTCCATCCTCTAATCACGTCCTGGATACGGTGCTTCCTTATTGGCCGATCACAGTTTACAGTGATTGGACACCGTCACTCTACAGTCACCGAAGTGCTATCTGGAGTACCGCAAGGTTCACTCCTTGGGCCCATTTTGTTCCTAATTTTCAGTAATGACTTTCTTTCTGGTATTTCGTCATCCATCCGGCTCTTTGCCGATGACTGCGTGCTGTACCACCGTATAAACCCACACAATGATCAGTTGCTTTTACAGCGTGTCCTCACTACAATTGAAGAATGGCGGACAGAGTGACTCATGCAGCTACACGTAAAAAAAATGTAAGTTCATGCGCGTGTCACGGAAACACTCTCTCATGTTATACTCTTACTCTTTGCATTCCCTTCCTATTGAGCTGGTTCACTCATACAGGTTCCTTGGTATCATCTTCACTAGCAAGCTTACATAGTTCGAACATGTCCAAAATCTGGTTACTGCCACCAATCGATCTCTGGGATTCACAAGATGGTCACTATCATAATCACCCTCTGCGATCCGACAACTAGCATATCAGACATTTATCTGTACTAAACTGGAATTCGCGTCGGCAATATAGAATCCCCATCAAGCGTACCTTGTTGAGCTACTGGAAGCCATCCAAAACCGCGCAGCCCAGTTTATTACATCCCAGTACGACTATCGGCTAAGTGTTAGAAACATGAAATCATCCCTCCACATCCAATCATTAGCACATCGCCGAAAAATCTCACGCTTATGGCTCTTTCAAAAGCACTATTACAATTTCCCACATTTACGCGACACGCTTCTTTCGCCACCCAACCGTGCTTCACGCCGTCTCTCAAACAACCTCAGTCTTCAACGTCTTCACGGCTCTGCTAAATCCTTCAATAACCATTTTTTGCCGGTCGGTAGCAACTGCGGAATGGAATAGTTTACCTGACCGCGTAGTAATCGAACGTAACCCTACCAAGTTTCGAAGCATACTAACGGACTTTCTGAGTATTGATGCTTAACGTATTTGACTTATTTTTACTGCATTACTTTTTTGTGTTTGTCATTTCATTACACCTTCTTTACCATTTTGAATGTTATTGTTTTCTTCTTCAGTCATGACTGTTTCAACGTTTCTTTTTCCTATGTATACTCCCTCCGTATGTAATACCCCAACAGGGGCCTTTAAGGGTCAATAAATGATGATGATGATGACTAAAAAGAAAGCGAAAAAGTGGTTGTGAGAAAGAGAAAAAGAAAGATTTAATGCAATAGCCATTCAAGGCATGGTGTACAAAAAGCGCACTTTAACGATAGCGCGATTTTTGGTTACCCTGGGCAGCAGCTAAGCGAGCAAACGCAGCGCAACAATGGTTTCAGATTTGAGGAAAGTGGTTGCTGTTTGTTGTAACCACACGCGCTGACGCAAAGAGAATGCGTTGCCCGACAGTGTACGCCACGTGTTTGTAAACAAGCGTGTCTGCTGGGGTGGACAGCATCCGGTTGCGGTGCCCGTTAAGTTGTGATTACCGTAAGCCCGGTCCAGTTGGTGCAGCGGAGCGCGACTTATTTGTTCGCTTCCACCCTAGTGGGCTTCGTTCCGGTAGCCAGACGAACGGTTTGAGAAGAAGCATGTAGTGACCCTGCACACGTTTTTACATGAAACCACTTCTTGTGCTGCGTCTGTCCCCTTAGCCGAACTGGTTGCAAGACATATGTATACTTGAAAAGTATTCTGTCGACGACACCATTGACGACAAACCTGCCGTCATACTGTCGGTAAGAATGCACTGTCGTTCCACTTACTTTTTTAACAAAACGTCCTTTTAAGCATTGAAGCACAAATGTAACCTGAACGCCAATGTATTTCTCCGCAAAGTTCGGGAATTAATATCGCGAAAGCGGCGTCATCTTGAGAATTTGTCCCAAGTGGAACAGCGTTGCCAACTCCCCGGCTAGAATTCGTAAATTGTAATAAGTGCCATACGATGATTAGTTAAAAAATATTTCGTGAATTTTTGTTCATTTGTCGGTTATGCATTTCAATTTTTTGTGCAAGTAATGTCCGCCTCTTCAAGTAGACCAGCTCATGGACTAGAATAGTGCTATCTCCCACAGGCAGTCTGTATACAGATTGTCCCACATAAATTCAGGCAAAGTTTTAAAAATGAAACGCGCTCCGGACGCGAGTTGAGCCGAATGCGTAATGTTAGTACTGGCCTAGGGTTACTCAGGCTATCTTTTATTTTCCCCTTCACTAATGGATTAGTTATGTTTAATTAATCAACTTTTTATGTACTGGCTGCAGACCCCAAATGTGATACGCAATGTTGTAGAGCACCTTGAGAAGCCTCTCAATAAATTGGTTCTAACATGATATATCTCACGTGGTCCTTTTTTCCGCGTTCCAAAGAAAGCCCGCGGAATATGAAAAAAAAAATACCCCGTGACGGGGCGCTTGCGCACTGTTATTGAGGATGAACAAGGTCTTAGACACTTTATAGCTTCGGCAACACTCAGCCAGCAGCATGTATTTGCACCGTCATGCGATAAGAGCTGCACGCCCAGATACTTACACCAGGCATAATGCCCTGTCGCGGGCCAGTCTCGCTACAGCCGACCTTGTTCATCCATAGCACGCTTTAGAGCAGCACAATAACAACGCGCAGTCGCCGCGTCACGTGGTATATATATAATTTTTCATATTTCGCGGGCTTTCTATGGAATGCGGAAGAAAGGACCACGTGAGTTATATCGTCCTGGAAACAATTTATCGAGAAATACCTCAAGGTACTCTACAAGTTTGCGTGTCACACTTGGGGTCTGCAACCAATACTTAAAAAGTTAATTAATTAAACATAACTGTAATCCGTTTGTTAAGGGAAAATAAAAAAAAATTCGGTTCGGCGCCGCCTCCGGAGTGCCTTTCGTTCTTAAAACTTTGGCTCATGTGGGAGAAGCTACATATTAGGATTGCATGCTCGGAAACAAAGCGAGCCAAAAGAAAAGGAAAACGGGCTTTGCATCGCGGTGAGGTAATGCGCATTGGGTCAACGAAATTATTTCGATGCAACTTGTCTTTCTCAAGTGATAGTGGGGCTGCATCTCGGATGGTCCTGGCGCTGAAGATTTCGATATTGCCAGAACGGAGTGTTGAAATTGAACCGTGAATACCTCAAATGAGGTACGCTTGATAAAATAAAAAAAAGAGGAGGTACATTGAAGTGGGACTGGCAAGAAAATCGTAATTAAGGAGCTGCCCTTAAAGTTGCAGTAAGAAGCGAAATAAAATATGTTTTTAATTTAGACATCCGAAAGCTATGTTACTTGTGAATGTAAGCGCGCTTCGTCTTACGACTTTGTAAAAACGCCCCCCCTGATTATGCTCATGGCCGTTTAATAAAATCATCATCGTCCTCATCATCATCAGCCTATATAATGTCCACAGCAGGACGAGGACCTCTCCCCTGCCATCCCCAATTACCCCTCTCCTGCGCCAACCGATTCCAACTAGCGCATGCGAATTTCTTGAGTTCATCACCCCACCTAGTCTTCTGCCGTCCTCGATTCGGCTTCCGTTCTCTGGCCTCCATTCTTTAACCCTAATGGTCCACCAGATATCTACCTTAAGCATCACATGACATGCCCAGCTTCATTTCTTTCTCTTATTGTCACTTAGAATATCGGCTATCCCTATTTGCTCTCGGATTAACACAGCTCTCCTCCTGTCTCTTAACGTTACGCCTAACATTCTTCCTTCCATCGCTGTTTGCGCGGTCCTTAACTTGTTTTCGAACTACATTGTCAGTCTCCAAGATGACATGGATGTGATCCACTGTAGAGTATCCTTTCCTGAAACCAGCCTCTTCCTTTGGTTGCCTGAAGTCCAGTGTTGCCCTTATTCTATTGGAAATTATCTTGGTGAATATTTTATATAATACAAGAGTGAGCTAATGGGCCTATAATTTTTCAATTCTTTAACGTCTCCCTTTTTGGGGATCGGTGTAGTGCTGGCATTCTTCAAGTTCTGTGGGACCCTTGAAGTCGACAGGATGTTCGTATAAAGGGACCTCAGTTTCTCAAGCATTAATGTCTCCTCCATCCTTGCATAAATCGACTGGTATTCCATCTTCTCCTGCCGCTTTCCCCCGTTTCGTGTCTTGCAAAGCCCTTCTAACCTCATCGCTAGTTATAGAAGGAGTCTCTGCAACATGTTCATTGCTGCTTCGAATGGAGGTATCGTGGCTCCTCTGGGTACTGTACAGGTCAGTGTAGAATTCTTCCGCTGCTTTTCTATGTCTTGGAGATTGCTGATGATATTATTCTGCTTATCTTTCAGTGCATACATTTTGGTTTGTCCGATGCGGAGTTTCCTTCTCACTGATTTCATGCTGTGTCCATTTTTTACTGCTTCCGCAGTCTTTCTCATGTTATAATTTTGAATATCTCTTACTATTTCCTTGTTGATCAATTTTGACAGATCCACGAATTCTATATGATCTCTTTAGTTGAACACTTTCATTCTTTGTTGTTTCTTTATTAGGTCCTTTGTTACTTGGGAGAGCTTGCCAACCGGTTGCTTTGGTGCTTTACTTCCCGCTTCAATTGCTGCTCCTGAAGCCAGTCTTGTTACGGTTTCATTCATTACCTCTATCTCATCTTCGTCTCTCTGTTCTATGCTGCATATTTGTTTGCAAGTAGCCGCCTGAATTGATCTGCTTTTACCGTAACTGCGTCTATGTTGGCCTGATCCTTCTTGACCATATTTACTCTTTCTTTCTTCAAATTGAGGTGATCCCTAGCCCTCAATAATCGATGATTACTGCACTTTACTCACCTAACACTTCTACATCCTGCACTATGCTGGGATCGGTGGAAAGTATGAAATCAATTTCATTTCTTGTTTCACCATTAAGGCTTTTCCAGGTTCACTTTTTGTTCCAACTCTTCCTGAAGGAGTTCAATATTCGGAGCTTATTCCTTTCCGCGAATTCTACCAACATCTCTCCTCGAGAGTTCCTAGAATTCACGCCGTAGTTGCCTATTGCTTGTTCACCATCCTAATTTTTTCCCTAATTTTGCATTGAAGTCGCCCATGACTGCAGTATACTGAGTTTGCACTTTTCGCATCACTAATTCAACATCTTCATAAAACTGTTCTATTTCTTCATCATCGTTACTGGACGTTGGAGCGTATAGGTATGTACTACCTTTATTCTGTACCTACTATTCAGCTTTATTACGACTATTGCTACCGTCTCATTAATGCTGTATAATTCGTCAACTTTGCCCGCTATGTACTTATGGATTAGGAATCCTATCCCGAAGTGCTTATCTGGTGGTCCTTTATAGCAGAGGATGTGGCCATTTGTCAGCACTGTATAAGCCTCAATAGTTCTAACCTCACTGAGGCCAATGATATCCTAAACAATACCTGATAGTTGCTCAGAGTCCTGCTAGGCTAGCTCTACTCGAGAGGCTTCGGGTGTTAAACGCTGCAAGGGTCAGTATCGATTGGCAGCCTGTCCGGTTTCAGAGATTCTTAGCACCCTCAGCTGCATTACATGTCTAACCACCGCCTTGGTCAGGTGCTCCGCAGCTGCTGGGACTGAGGGCCATTGGTTAATTGAATGAGTCATTTAGGAGGGAGTTGCCGAATACTCCACCAGGGAGGTTAATTCCTGTTCTCGTGAGGAAGTGTCTCTTGTAGCTTAGTGGGTCTTCCTAATTTGGTTGTAGCTAGATGAATATAACCCCACATGCTTTAGGTATTTTTGCCGGTGTCAGGCGCCACCCCAAGCCTGGGCATGTAGTGTACTGGGGGAGGAAAATTCGAGCTCCCCACCCACAGGAAAAAAAAAGAAACGCCAGGATTAGAACTTATGACTGTCACAACCGAGCGTTCAAGCTAGCTCACTCAGAAAACCCTGCGGGCTGACCGGCCACTTTATGTCATAGAATTCAGCCATTAGGATCCATTAGGAGTGGTTGCGTTTGTTGTAACCGCACGCGCTGTCGCAAAGAGAATGCGTTGTCCGACAGTGTACGCCACGTGTTTGTAAACAAGCGTGTCGGTTGGGGTGGACAGCGTCCGGCCGCGGTGCCCGTTAAGCTGTGGTTACCGTAAGCCCGCCCCAGTTGGTGCAGCGGAGCGCAACTTATTTGTTCGCTTCCAACCTAGTGGGCTTCGTTCCGGTAGGCAGACGAACGGTTTGGGAAGAGGCATGCAGTGATCCTGCTTACGTTTTTACATGAGACCACTTCTTGTGCTACGTCTGCCTCCTTAGCCGAACAGGATGCAAGGCATATGTACTTGAAAAGTATTCTGTGGATGACTCCATTGACGACAAACGTACCGTCAAACTGTCGGTACGAATGCGCTGTCGTTCGACTTACTTTCTTAACAAAACGTCCTTTTAGGCATTGAAGCACAAATGTAACCTGAACGCCAATGCATTTCTCCGCAAAGTTCGGGAATTAATATCTCGAAAGCGGCGTCATCCTGAGAATTTGTCCCAAGTAGAACAGCGTTGCCAACTCCCCGGCTAGAATTCGTAAATTGTAATAAGTGCCATATGGTAATTAGTCGAAAAAGTAAATAATGAATTTTGGCCAATATGCCGATTAAGCGTTTGAATTTTTTGTGCGAGTACTCTTCAGTAGAATAGCTCAAGGACTAGAATTACGCCATCTGGCACCGGCAGTCTTAAAAATTGAATCAGGAGGAGACAAAGGAAGAGGAAAACGGGGTTTGCCTAGCGGTGAGCTAATGCGCATTGGGTCAACTAAACGATTTCGATGCAACCTTTCTTTCTCAAATAATAGCGGGCTGCATCTACGGCGGTCTTGGCGTTGAAGGTTTTGATATTGCCAGGACGGAGTGTTGAAATTGAACCGTGAATATCTCGAATGAAGTACGATTTAGAAAATCAAAAAGGGGAGGTGCATTGAAGAGGGACTGCTACCAAAATCTTAATATAAAGAACTCGCTTAAAGTTGCAATTAAAAGCGAAATAAAATATGTTTCTAAGTTAGACATAAGAAAGTCATGGTCCTTGCGAAATGAGCTCAGTTCGTGTTACAAGGACCATGTAAAAAACGCTTCCCTGGTTAGGCTCATAGCCATATGATAATTTGCTACAGTGTAAATAATACAAAGACACAAAAGAAAAAAAAGCCGCTCACCTTAATATTGCAGTACGAAGTAAAAAAAAATCGAGCTATGCAACTAGTGGAGACAAACGAAATATTAAATGAATTATACAGCATGGCGGCTTAGACGAGAATCGCTTTGTGTTAACTCAGTCCCTACAAGTTTCATTGGCTCAGAGTAGGCCATCATGAAGAGCATTTCTATACTACATTAGAAAGCTATTGATACGAACAACTCGTTTGAAGTGAGTTTCATTGCGAATATTTATACAGAGAAATAAAAAAAATAATATCCGGGTTTTTCTAAAACCCGATGTATGTACGCCGAATTCAATGAAAAGAAAAATCCAAAAAGCACAGTACTCATTATGTTCTTAAAATTTGATTGCCTTTTAATTTTTTTTTTCTTTACACCGTGCGGGAAGAGCCACGCATTCTTTCAAGAACCGAGGAAGCGACGAAGAAAACGAAGACGAACAGCACGGGCCAATGTTCTGTCACGTCTGTGTTGGCGATCCCGTTCCGAACCACGTCTCCGTTCCGTGAGTTGAAGTCGCCGCAAGGAGTGGAAGGACACGACGACCGTGATGTGGGACGCGACCGGTGGGCTCACGCTACTTCACGTACCTGTGCTTCCGAGCACAGCACTGGCGAATGGCGGCGAGACCACCACGAGGGACCCGTGGCCAGTCGAGACGCGACCACTGGTGCAAGAAGACACCTGCCCTCTCCATTCAGGGCTACCAGGCTTGGAAGCAACACCTCTGCCACATCAGGCATGCCGGTGGGAGCTACGGACGCTGGCGGGAGATCAGAGCGACGGACAAGCGCCGAGACCTCGCTCCTCGAGTCGTCCACGTGCGTATCCTCGACAAGCAGGTCAACACCGTCGTCATCTGGAAGAGGATCGTCGCCTCTGCTGCAGTGGGCAGGGTTGCGTGGTGGGCGTCCTTTCAGCGGTGAACAACTCTGGCTGAGTCACCTCGTCACCTGGGCCTGTGTTGAGTCCCACGAACTCAACGCACAGCTCCGAGTGGGGTCTGCGGCGCCTGCGGACGTATTTCTCCGTGGCCACTGGGACAGCAGCGCTGGCAGGTGCCGCTGCTATCGGCTGCGCGGGGAGTGCGGGCTCGGAGCTGCAGTCGCTGGCCCCACGGTGGCTGTTAGGTGCCGTTGACGGGACACCTTGCAGCCGACGGCGACGGCATGAGGTGGTGGTGCTTGCGCGGGAGCAGCGCAGTGGACGCAAAGCTTCTTACGTGCATTTGTGTTATCAGTTGTTCAACGTTTTCGTTTTCTTCAATATATTATCTTTGCAATATTGTATTCTTGGAGTAATAAAAATGCCTCTTTATATGTAAGCAGGTTGTTCTCACTGTCGTGAGCGGCTTTTTTCTGATGAAGTGAGAGTCACTACAACGAAAGCAACAATTATACAGTCATGAAATTGGTCTTTGAAATGACGAGCAGCGCGATTAATGATCTTAATTTGCGGGCTTTATGTAGGGACGCGTGCGGACATTTTCCCCCGTGGCCACTGGGACAGCAGCCATTGGGCATAATTTTTGATAATTTCAGGTTAATTTTGAAGCGGAAACGACGACATAACCAGTTTTTTCTCTAACGCTACCAATTGTCTACTATTACACCATTTATTTTAATGATTACGTGTGCTAACTTGACCAATTATCACACCGTATTGGTTAAGCTACAAATGCAAACATTTGTAGCTGATGCACATATTGCCATCCGTCATGCTGGAGAGATTAACAGCAGCTCATTTGGAGTACAACAGCTTCCTCGAATGGGCAATCCAACATCCAACACTTATTACACTATGACATTAGAACCCTAGTATATGTAACACAATCTGTCCCGGAAGTACAGAAAGCCATCGCGACATGGGGTAGTCAAAGTGGCATGTTTTGAACGGTTTAGTTGAAGTCGACAAGTCCATGCAAGAACGCCTCAATTGGACATGCGCCTAGGAAGAAGCACAAAGGTCCATATAGGCCAAAAAAAAAAAAACAACGAAGAGTGAGATGAGAATAGTTTTCAGCCACAATCCTACATCCCAGCCCACCTTCTACCTAATCTTCAACAGACGCCGAGCGCCATCCGCCATGTTAACATTATCTTTATTCATTCATTCCTAACGATTATAGATTTAATGCCAAATGTGGTTTCCGGTAGGAAACACTAAATACCGATTGAGGAATTCTCTCGGTTCTTCACACTTGAACGAGTTCCAGAAAAATAAAAAAAGCCGTGAGCTGCACTTTGTTTCCTCTTTACACTTCACTACCCGATATCCATATTGGAACTGCACCATTGCTACTCTCTTGTCCTTCCACATTAAACAGCTATTATGCTCTCCGCTATTTTTTTATTTGCGCCATCTTTCTCTTTTCTCAACTTCAGTTCATCATTTGCATGTTTTTCGGTGTCACATAAGCAAATTTGTGTGCATATATGCACACAAATGCACACAATTGTAGTATACTACAATTACGAGCGACGACTTTTTCAATGGGGGCACTGTCGAAGTACTAGTGACGTCTTATGTCAATGGATGTTTTCTCATGAGAACTAGGCCACAATGGAAAGCTTGAGTTCTCTTGATGACAAATAACCCACAATGAAATTGAAGTAAAGATAGGAAGCAACGCCATTTTGTTAAAGGACAGGCTACAACCGGTCACATGACTTGCATATACTCAAAGTGCACGAAATTTTCCAAATACTTCTTGAAGATATGTGTATTGCATTGAACATGAGTGATAAAACCAGCTACCTAGGGAAAGATGTTAATTAAACAATTGACGTGGTGTGAAAAACAGGAATTAGGGCCAAATTAGGGAAAGTAGTGATCATCCCGTCTCCGGTTAAAGGCAAATGAGTCGGTAAGGGAAGAAACGCGAGTTAATTACATCTTAGTTGAAATCAAGAAAAAAATTGGCGTGGGCAGGACATGCAATGAAGAAGGAAGGTAAACGATGGTCATTAAGGGTTACGGACTAGATTCCAAGAGGAGGGAAGCGTAGCAGGGGGTGGCAGAAAGTTAGATGGGTGGAAGAGATTAAGAAGTTTGCAGGGACAACATGGCCACAATTAGCACATGACCGCGATAGTTGGAGAAGTATGGGAGAGGCCTTTGCCCGGCACTCGGCGTAACCAGGCTGCTGCTGCTGCTGATGATGATGATGATCTTTTTTCTCAGCCTTCGGATGATCCAGAGCAATCCTTCCGATTAAATAAACAAGCTTCATACAAAACCTGCCTTGAGATGGACCCGACAACGCGCTGATTGTTACCACCTCACTGCGAACGCCTACTGATAATGTAATTACGCGAGTCAGTCTAGGCATCGGTGCCTCTATTAGACACCGTGCAGCACACAACTATTAGCATGCACGTTGTACCAAAGGTGTGTGTAGCCGTCCGTCTGTTTATCTGCTTGCGTGCGTTCCTTCGGTGGAGAAAGCAGTAGATAATGAACAGTTTGCGTGCCACTGTAAGCTTCGTTGCTAGAGATGTAAGGCGGAAATAGCGCAAGCAGACAGGTTGTATCTCACCATTTAACTTTCATTGGACACAGCATCGATGTGTAGCAAAGCATCGTTTACTTGAACTCTGATGTCTCCAAATATCGGTCAAGTCGAAATTTTCTCCTGCCTGTATTTTTCAACGCTTATCTCGAAAATTGTTTCGGCCCGACTCACTATATCTCAAGATCTCGACTTGTAAAATCCAAGGCACAAATTTCAGCGTCAATTACGATACTCCCTAATGTGAAATTTGAGCGCTGCTCTATGCGTGTTGTCATCTTGCGATATGCATGCTGGCGCCGACAATCTGTCTCGTGCAGCACGCTTCAAACGAAGCTAAGAGTGGCACGACTGCGTCGCTAACTGGGAGATCAAGAGAGACGACACGTGGGTGACACGTGGGCGTGATTCACAGCAGCCGCCGCAGACAGACCTCCGCTCATGCAGCGCTTTGTTTCTATATATTACATCGGTGGCGTCGTCGGAGAACAGGCTACAGGCATCCCTGGCGCCATCTCGTAGCCATTGTTGCCGCAGAGGCCATCTTGCGCTGCACTTCGCTTTCTATTCGCCCTTTCTCCATATTCCCCTCCTCCGCCTTCCACTTCGTGTTTTCACTGTAGCTTCTTCATCTGCCTTCCTGTTGAGCCTCTCTTAGCTCTCTTCGTTATAGCTGGCTTTCCTCACCCGCTGTTCTCCGCGTTCTCTTTGTCATCGTTCGCTGTACTCGTTCGTTCGGTTACGCCGAGCGACGCCGAAGCACGCTGACTGTCAATGCAGAATAGGACGCCGAAGAGCTGCGTTCTACAAGCGGCGAGAAGTTGGAGTGGTGCTCTCTTGCAAGTGACGTCACGGGCAGGACGCCGCTCGTTCCGCCTCGCTCAGCAGCCGCGCGCGCTAGTTCCCTTTGTGTATGCTTTGTGTATCGGCGACGGGAGCCTTCGAGGTGAATGATATTTCGGATTTAATTTGCTGCCATGCTTGAACCGCAGTTTCTCCTTCAAAACCGCTTGAGTTGTGAAAATTTACAGCTTGGATATCACAAGCCATGAGTGCTGAGGAGTTACACTGGTTTTGAAATGCATATATGAGCCGTGTCTGTCCATAAATGTTGCTTAAAAAAGAATGTCTGCAAATTCAACAGGCGAAGTTATGTGATGCCCATCTAAACGGTTAACATTCCCTTAGTACTTAGCTATGAGAGACATCGGAATTTATATGGAAGAAAAAATTTTGGTGTCGATATTATCAATCCATGTTAGAATGACAATGCCAAGCGAAGCTTTCATCGTGACTCTTATTGCTCTGGCGAGTTGTTTTAGTCAATTGCGGCCACTGCATTCGTGCTTAAAAGGAAGCGTTAGGCGCGCATTCCGTGTGAAAAGCTTTGCTCCTACTTTCACCGTTCTCTGAAACAGGCACCCAGAAAGCGCATGGGCTGTTAACACGACGGCGCATCATGTATATGAGGCATATACTTCGCGAATACCATAACAAAAATCACGTGAAAGAAAATTTCGTGGTTAAGTTCGAGAACCAATCAACTGTAAGGGATAAAATGGTTCACAGTGTCCCTCACTAGCTTTTATCGACAATATGGCGCACCCCTCCCGCAACTGACGCAACGGGCATGTAGTTATGGCGAGGCACCAATTGTTCGCAAAACACAGCAGTTCACTACAACTTCGAATTGGAAGCATGAAGTAGCCCATTACAGCGCCAATTGAAATGCCTAAAGTATACTCCAGGCACTACAGCGTACATAAGGCTGCCTTGTAAACGGAAATTCCTACACATTATGCCACACCATGTCTCGATCCTGCGTTGTTTAATTATACAAACTCAGAACTATTCGCTTCGTCTGTCCATAAAAGAGAACTTGGCATACCAGCCTCACAATGAAGGCACCACAAGGCTCACACGAATTCATTTGACTTTTTACTTCCAATGGGGAACAATCATTTCTTCATTATGTCGCACACTAGTAATGAATGAGGCTTCGACTTCTTGGTGGCTGCAGCCATACGGTCAAAAAGGCATATTTCACTGAAATATTTGGCCCGAGCAGCCTGTGTCAGTTCACCAAACAGATTCGCAATGACTGTTTCTCAAAGAAAAATCACGACTAAATTGCGCAAGTGGGCTGGACATGTGGCAGTGGAAGTGAATAAGCATTGGTACATTCATTTCCTTGTCCTGGAAACATCCGTATGCCTCAGTCAATTTTACTTTAAATAATCGCCACATAAAATTAGTCGGTGAAGAATGGCCTAATTTTGAGAAGCAGTTCAAAATGAAAGTGGTGCTGGCAGAACCTAAGCAGCAGTGTTAGTTAAGTCTTCGTGTCACTGCAGAGCGTTTCTGTGAAGAAACGCAAAAATTCGATATTATACCATGAACAACTCGTCGCGAGCAAATGTGTTTAGCCGGTTATATTCAAAGTAAATGTTGTAGAAGTCATATATAGTCAGCATTTAATTCTGACATAAATGTTGCACCATAGTAGGTATGGTTCCTAACTGGATTCTTATGTGCTATATTTTTGAGTTTGTGCATATATTGTTCTCGCGGGCTACGCTTCAGAGTTTAGATCCGCGCACGAAAAAACCGCAATGCGCTGGTCGGAGCTCCATCGGTTGGCACGGTAGCATTGCGCTTCAGAAATATATTGTCATCTAGGAAATAAGCTCATCGAATACATTTTCGAGAACGAAGACTTCGTAAGACATATATTGGAGACGACCGTCATAAGTATTCAAGCATAAGGAACGAGAGCGAACAAACGAAAACAGAACAGCAGGCACGAGGACGTGGCCCGAACTGCTGCAGACGACAGGCGTAAGTCCGTGTCTTGACGACACACGAGCGGCGCTCGCAGCGCCACTGTAGGTCGTTCTCGATGCTTTATAAGGCAACGGGCCAGCTCGTTAGCCGTATGAACCACCACTTCTCTTTCCCTTTTATGTCTGTCGATCAGCGCTCGCGCGCACATGCTCGCGTGCTTGCTGCCACTTTGTTGTGGTCGCACACAGCAGCAGTGAGATGGGAGGCGAATCCTTTTTAATGCGTTAGGGTTAGGTGTGTCAAAGTGGAAAAACATTGCCCGACGATTACGTTTCTTGGTAAGGCGATTTTTGAGCGCAGCTGCTGCCTTATTTCAAGGACAGGCAAGGGCATAGAGAACACGCAGTACCGAATGGAGGCGGGTATGTGTTTCGGATTGGGCAGCATACACCGCGCTCCGCCGCTATCGAGCCGGCACTCCGGTGACGCGACATCGCGCCATGTGATAGTGGGTCACCACCGCGGAGAGGGGGGGGTGGGGGAGACTAACAATTATTATTTAACGATTCTTCTGAGGTGGGATGACGAAATCGGTGGAGAACAGGGGTATTGAGTCGAGGTCACACACTCATTGACTCACAGACAGGCCTCAAATGGCCGAAGAAGGTTGGGGTGGGTAGTAGAAGTAAAGGGACGAAACGCTATAACTGTCTATAGAGTCACCGCAACGGCACTGCGCCATGTAAGAGGAGGCATAGGGCAAGAATGGAGGCGGGAGAGGGACAGCCAGGTGAAAGCACTGCCAGAGGTGACAAGTGCCACTGAGGAACGCGCCCCCAAACGGGAAAGCGAGAGACACGGCTGAGAAGCCGTACAGCCACGCGACGCGGAGGCGGAGGAGCGGAAAGCCGTGGATCATGCGTGAGGCGGCAAGGAGCACCCGCCGCCGGCACCGCGACATAGAATAAAGAACGACCTTAGAGAAGAAAAACTGTACCTTCCGCAGTGGTTCGAAAATAAGCAGCGGCAGCGCAAGGAACTTACCTAGTTGGACGCCAGATGGCGATGCTAAAACAGGAAGCGGAAATGCGCATTTTTTTTTGGGCATTATTCAATATGGCCGTTTTTCGCCAGTCGTGTGCGCTTGTATCCGCTCGTACGCGCCGTACTAACCCCGCCGGCTATGCGGCATGCCTCGATGCCTCGGCTGCCGCGTAGCCGGTGCATTCTAATTGCCAGGAGACCAAAGAGCCTCTACTGACGCCCATACGAACAACCCACAAGTGAGTGAACAGAACGTGGGACTTTATTGGCAGAAGACAAGCAGTGTACATTCTCGTGCAATAGCAGAAATAAGATTTGTATGTCGAGATACGCTGGAATCTTTGACGGGAGCTCGTAAACGGCTCACCGTTGTCGTCGCACATGGCGGTCTAGTAATGAGCGACAACCAGCGGCGCAAGCAGATTGGACAGAGTGTCCCGCCCATTTGCAGCGGCAGTCGCCGTTAAAGATGAGCAACTTGCATTGCGAAGCAATCGGGTGAACCAGGCATCTGCTGCCGCAGCCAACACAGCGACATGGACTACCCGGCACATTAGCGTTAACTCCTTTCCAACGTGCACGTTAATTTTCTTTCGGGGGCCGGTAATGTGTGGCTCGCACTTGGTGTCCCACATTGTCTCAATATGGTCAAGTCGCTTTCTTGGGCATCACCTTCATCAGCCACTTTTGCGGGCCTTTGCACCCAACTTCACACACGTCGGACCATGTAAGCACGTATGCCGGTCTCCGTTCATGCTTAATCGCGGCCGAGAATGGCAACAGGCACAATTTGCCCATGGCTGCAGCAGGAAAGGCTGAACGGGGAGCACGAATCACGGTGTGTGTAAATTGGGAGCTACTGTCGCTGTGTGGACTGGAGGAGCGAATGCTTACTTCGAGAGGCTGCTTCCCAATGCAACTGACCTGGCCGCCATATTCGAAAAACATAACGCGGCGACCGTAACTAAGTAAGATAACAGCAAAATCAAACAGCAATCAATCAATGCATGAGGTTCAGAGAATACATTATACATTGGCTATGAACCATATGGCAACAGTGAGCATTCACATACACGGATCTCTTAGGATACATTCAGCCGCCTACTTACAGGCATAATGCTTGCCTTCGTCACATGTGGTGGTCTGGTAACGAGCGACAACCAGCAGTACAAACAGATTAGACAGAGCGTCGCACCTGTTTGAACCGACAGTTGCCGTTGAAGATGAGCAACTTCCATTGCGAAGCAATCAGGTGATGCAGGCGTCTGCTGCCGCAACCAACACAGCGAAATGGACTATGCGGCATTTTAGCGTCAACTCCTTTCCAACCTGCGCGTTTCTTTTCTGTCGAGGGTCGCTAATGTGTGGCTCACATTTGGTGTCCCACTTTGTCTCAATATGGACAAGTCACTTTCGTGGGCATCACCTTCAGTAGCCATTTTTGCGGGCCTTTCCACCCATGTGGCTATCAACTTCAAACACGTCGCACTATGTAAGCACGTTCGTGCTTAATCGCGACCGAGAAAGACCGGAGGCACAATTTGCCCATGACTGCAGCAGGAAAGGCTGAACGGGGAGCACGAATCACGGTGTGTGTAAATTGGGAGTCTATGTCGCTGCGCGGACTGCAGGAGCAAATGCTTGCCTCGAGAGACTGCTTACCAATGCAACTGACCAGGCCCCCACATCCGAGAAATGTAACACGGCGATGACAACCAAGTGGGGCAGCAAAACCAGATTCTGCAATCAATCATTCAGTGTAGCTTGCGCAAAGACCCAGGCTATCGAGGAAGAAGAGCAATGATCAACGAGACTAGGAATATGGAAAATGAGAAAGTTTGCATTCAAGAGAGAAGCCACTCTGCTCTGCAAGCATTGAAGGCCAAAAACATCAAGAAAAGTAAAATGGTGCATAGCAAACGGTGCGTAGGTTAATGTAAGACACATGTCGATGTTGCATCAGCTATTTCAGGAGGAATTGTGCATGACAACATACACTAAAAGGTACTGCTACAGATATGTTATGCTACTAGACAGTGACTGGTATTAAGTATCAGCGAAGAATCGGTTGACCTTTATGTTTGGATGATGATGAATGATCTCTAACGAGAATGGGCAATGAAAAAGCTTGCATTTATAGAAGAAAAATTACACTTGGCACAAATGGAATTGACATGGCCAGAAAGCTGATTAAGGGCAAACTGACGGAACTCTTTTGCCCAGCGTCGTCCGTGCTTGATCAGAAGTTGCAGGTGCATCTGAAGACGAAGAATTTCTATAAAGTCCTTTTTGAGTTACCTGGATGACTCAGGCAATTTGTCCGTGCTGGTGGAATGGTGGCTGAAGCTCTTTTCAGTGTTGACACAGTGCTCTGCAGACTTGATATCTCATGCAAATTCTTTTGCATGCGCTTCTTTGCTCGTGGTGTAAAAGCCTTGCGAATTCAGCTCCAGCCCCTTTCTGTTGGTGTGGATAGGAGCTCCTGTGATGACCAAGATATGCTTGGCATGGACTCTGTTGGGGCAGAACAGTGACACATGAGATACAGCACAGATTAGCCAAACTCGTGTTTCTTTTATGTTCGAACCAATTATACTGAACCATAAACATGAACAAACATTCATTTCTGCTGCAAACAAATGACATGTATCTCAAGACTAGCAAGCCAATACAGCATATATCAGGGATATTTATTTCTGAACCACGTGTTGTTTACCTTGTAGTAGCAGCCAACGTCCATACAATGGCCTTGTTGTAGCAGGCAGCAGCTTCTGTTTAGTGTGTGGAGTGTGTTGCTCTATACTGGTGCCGTCCTCATTACTGCATGTCTGGAACAGAAATTTTGACTGAATCAGAAATTGAAAAAAACACAATTTTGCAATATGAAATGCGAAAACGTGCGACATATATATTGTAATGGTTTGCGACTACAGAACACATGCAAATGTACACTGTCTGTTCTAGGGTGCTTAAGCAGCACGTTAAATAAATATTGCTATTGTCCATAAAATTTATGTCTGCCGAACTATAGAATGCATGTAAACAGATTAAGTATTGTTAAGATCACAAATGAGAACATTTGTGCGTTCATTTATACACTGGAAGAGATCACACTGCTGGTTCCACAAGCAAATGCATGAAAGTCATGCAGCTATTAGAATTGATGTATTATATTTCTGCACGAACGTGATGCACTGCTTCACTTCTGCAAAAATAAATGCCCCACGGCAAACCAAACTGAACAGCAAGAACATTTGGAAGCAACAAATACGAAATATGAGTGAATTATCACGCTTGCAACTGTTTAATACATTAAATTCTGTACTTTCACATCATTTTACCAAAGGATTATTCGGTTTTGTGGACGAAAGAAGTTGCCGGCGGACTCGAAAAAAAGTTTTATATGTATATTGTTAAGGCTACCCAGTCACCTACGGCCACGGCTACAATAAGACCAAAAATGAGACGCGCGTCCCGATATCGCGCTTTCTTTCCCGATTGTGTGTGTATACCGACAGCCTCGCAAGTAAAGGTTTATTTAGGAAACAGCAACGGAGGATCCCGACTGCCATATGTTGTGCAGGATCTAGTCCCTTAACTTGTCTCCGCCTGTAAGTTAACGAGAGGAATATTACATAACGATCCAAGCAGCGGTGTTAAACGACTCAACGTTATTGCCGTTATCAGCCGCAGCAGAATCCAGCTCCCGTTTCGATGCAGACGTGTTCCGAATGGCTCACGACCGAAACCCAACTTTCGGGCTTACATGTCCGTTTGCAAACACGTCACTTCACCCCAGGTTAAATAACGCGAGACATCGAAGCGCAATAAACTAGTTTTAGCAAAAGAGAAGCAACCAGTCTGAGTACACGAACGAATGAATCCGTGCCGGCATGCACTCGAAAATACCGGTAAAAAATTTAAATCCAGGCCATAGGTCAGGTGAAAGATCGATGATGCTGAACGCTATTTGCGTTTATAGTGACAAATAAACAATAAACTTACTTACAAAGAGTACAATATCTAATTAGCAATGAGAATTTCGCCCTCTTTTTTATGTAATAAAAATGCTTCGGTAATTGTAAGAGAAAGTTGGTAAGATAAAATAGCGCTTATTACGGCGCCTGTAGCGGAAAATCATGAAACTAACGTAAGCATTCCGAAGTGATTCTACTATGCTGGTTTTGTTAGCAGCAGTGCGCGGTTGATTTTTTCGCCCTCTGTGGCCATTTGTTGAACTTGAGAGGGCTTCTTCGATTTTCGGAGTTCTGGCAGCCCACTGGCAGCCAGCTTAATCCGGTTCTGACAGGAAGTCACGTGGGCTGGGATCCCAACAGCACCCGAACCTGCCCGAAGTTTGCAAAATCGAACGCTGGTACAGCTGGCCAAATGTAAACATTGTTACGACTTTGCACCGCTGCACCACTATTACGACTTTGTGGTCCCGTAGCGCTCGTCACCCGTTTCGTGACAGAGCGTTGGTAGCGAAGACTCCGAGCCAGGCGTCGATGAGAATGACAAAAGGGACTTTATACACTATATACAGGTCATTATACAGGACATGGAGGGATCGGCACTGGGGCCGAGAGCTCACAGCAAACGCGACTGTTCCCGCACGGCAACGTCCGGCGAAAACGCGTGACACATCTCGCTCCAGTCGAGAGCGGCACTGGCTCCCGGTGGGTCGGCGGATCCGGTTTTTCAGGCGGCGCGCCTCCGCTTATAAGCCCCCAAAACCATTGTCACCCAAACGGCCCAATACAAAGCGAGCACTCGACGGTCGTCCGAGAGGTCCAACCAGCGACCGCGCTGGCCACCTGGTTCAATTGTGGCGGGCGCGGTGACCTCCAGGCAAGGGCCGGAGGTCACCTAGTGGATGTCTACGGCGCCGGGCTGTCTGGCACTTGGCGACACGTCCGAACAAGTTGCTCGCCGATGCTTCTCCCGCAGGACACCGCTGCCTGACGGCTCAGCATCTTGACTTTTCAAGGGAGAATTTGGGCGCTCGAAGGATACTTTTGCATCTTGCAGATTCGGAATCCGGGCTGGTGGTAATGGCACAACAACATCCCCGCCCTCAGATAAGGCGCCTGGAAGACGAGCTGCCTCCACGTGGCTCGGATGCCAGGCGCGCACGTTCGTCAGGCTCGTCCAAGTTCACGTCCAGTGTCGGGACGCCAGGTAACTTCACGTGCCCAGGTCCGACTCGCCAGGACAGGAGTTCTGCTCACCGCGTTGTCGCCAAGGCACCTCGACCAGCTCCGCTCGGGTCGTTCCTAAGCCCTTGCTTCTCGCCACTGGTCCCGGTTGGTCGTTCTGCAGCTTGCAAAACCGACCGGCAAAAGGCAACACCCAACACGAACAAGTGCCCTCTGTCTCCCGTCAAACACCAGACAAGGCTATAATCCAAATCAACCTAACTGAATTGCTATCCCCCTTTTTGCTCCCGCTGCAACAAGAGGCAGGTGTACGATCTAGTACACAAGGCTCAAACAACCAGTTTTCAACTTAACAACACACCAAAATATCAGAAATAATTAATAATCAACAATAATAATGACAAATAGAATGGTCCCCTTGAAATCACTTGGACCGAAAACATACTACTGAGGAAGCAAATGAGGTCATTCATTTTTCCCGGCGATATTTTCGCGGAATCCGAAGCTGCTTATATTTGCGACCCTGCTTATCCGTGTAGCGGCGGTACAATAAGCCAGATTCCTTGCCAAATGAAACCCTCTTTTTTTTCACTCCCCGTTTGACGCTCTTCCTCAGATCGGCTAGTGAACAGTCTTCCTGTTGCTCGCGAATCAGAGTTTCTCTTTCAACTGCCGCCTGCTCCTGCCAGGTGGCGGAAACCGGAGCGAGTGTGGAGCCCGCGTCGCCTAATTGCGGCGTCGCGTCTATATCGCGGCTAGCACTGCACGCGTCACTCCCACTCACTTCCAGGACACGCTCGCCCAGGCCAGTCTCCGAGCTCTGCCTCTCCCGTGCCTGCTCGCCACTCAAGTTACCTTGATCGGTCCGTGTGCCACACCGCTGTTCGCTCACCGACGCAAAGTCAAGTTCCCTCGACAGCGGGCGCGCTTTGGATCGCGTGAGGGCCATGTACGCCCCGTCGGCAAAGAACGATTCGCCCTGATCCTTCAGCAGCTGCTCCGAGCTATTTGAGAAGAGGTAGGGAAAGTGCTCCGGGAGGGCGGCTGACACAGCGGCTTCGGTGTTAAGTTTCCCAAACTCTCCTTCAATGATAACCGTTGCGATCGGTAAACAGACACTCTCCTCCTCGGCCACTTGCCGTATCCTAGCACACTCTCCCGTAAAATCACTCGAGGAGACGAAAGACGGGTGAACAACGTCCATAGTTGCTGCAGAGTCCCGAAGTGCACGGCACTTCTTACCGTTTATCTTAATTTCCTGCACATAGGGCTCCAATAGACGTATGTTTTTGTGAGTTTCCTGTATTGTTGCAAAAGCAATTCTCTCTGGGCAGCTCGCAGCGATGTGCCCTTGCTTTTTGCAATTGTAGCAGGTTAACGGTTTCCGTTTTTCAAAAGAACGCGTCGTATCGTTTCGCTGTTTAGGACCATCGTCATCATTCTGAGATGCATTCTGTACTTCCCTTACAGTTTCTTTGGGAAGGGATTCGTCTTCCCGAAACTCGCGACGCCTGATTTCTTTCCGTTCATCGGGCTCCCCGGAAAACCCATCTCTCCTATCTGCTTTTTCTACGCGCACTGCCTTGCTGTGCAAGCTGCGGCGGGTGTAATACTCTTCCGCTAACTCTGCTGCCTTGTTTAGCTTAACCTCCTTTAGCCTATCTTGCAGCCAGAGCCTGACATCCTCATCAATGCAACGGTAAAACTGCTCCAACGCGATGCATTCGACGATTTTGTCGCGGTCGTCGTAAACCTCTTCGCCCTTCAGCCATTCCACCAGGTCGGCTTTTAGACGAAACGCGAAGTCAACATTCGACTCCCTGCCCTTTTTTGCATACCGGAACCTCTGCCGGAAAGCTTCGGGCGACAATTTGTACTTCCGCAGTAGCGCTTCCTTCACATCACTGTAGCTTTCAAACGCCTCTTTCGATAAGCAAGTTATTACGTCTGATGCCTCCCCAGGAAGCAAGGCTAACAGATTCTGTGCCCAGAGGGATCGCTCAATGCTATTCCGTTCGCACACGTGCTCAAATTTCACGAGGTATTTGGCCATATCCTCTCCGACGACAAAGGGTGGAAGTTGATCGCGTATTCTTGGAACGTTAGAAGTTAGACTAGGCGCCGGCGAGCTATTTCGGGTCTCCAACTCTTTCATTTTAAGCTCGTGCTCACGACGTTCTCTCCTTTCCTCCTTTTCCTCCTCGCGACGTTCCTTTTCTTTCCTTTCCTCCTCGCAACGTTCCTTCTCCCTCTTTTCCTCTTCGCGACGTACCTTTTCTTTCCTTTCCTCCCTTTCCCGACGTTCATTGATATCCGCCCAGGCCTCTGCGGCTTCCTCAGCCGTTACGTCCCCAGTCCTCATGACCTCAAGGATCGCATTCTTTCTTTTAGTTGAGCCCAACTCAATGCCCAACTCCTCACAAATTTGGAGAAGTTCCTTGACCTTGTACTTCTCCATCGTTCACACTGTCCTCCTGCTGTTTGCCCTTTTTGAATATACCTGCCGTACGCTACTATAATGCTACTAGTAAGACATATGCAAGTATTTCACACACTGCCCTGTTTACCCCCTCAGCATCCCCTGGTTTTCAAAACACTCTAACTAGGCTTGAAACACACAAGGTTAACACAATGCAACACCAAATCCTTCCCTGAGCTACTATAACCTGTGTCAGAGAAAGTCTGGTGTTTGAGGTAAACTTCAGGCACTCACCGCGCCGAGGTAGCTGATGCCGGTCAATCCCGTAGCTGCCATCCACTGTTACGACTTTGCACCGCTGCACCACTATTACGACTTTGTGGTCCCGTAGCGCTCGTCACCCGTTTCGTGACAGAGCGTTGGTAGCGAAGACTCCGAGCCAGGCGTCGATGAGAATGACAAAAGGGACTTTATACACTATATACAGGTCATTATACAGGACATGAAGGGATCGGCACTGGGGCCGAGAGCTCACAGCAAACGCGACTGTTCCCGCACGGCAACGTCCGGCGAAAACGCGTGACACATCTCGCTCCAGTCGAGAGCGGCACTGGCTCCCGGTGGGTCGGCGGATCCGGTTTTTCAGGCGGCGCGCCTCCGCTTATAAGCCCCCAAAACCATTGTCACCCAAACGGCCCAATACAAAGCGAGCACTCGACGGTCGTCCGAGAGGTCCAACCAGCGACCGCGCTGGCCACCTGGTTCAATTGTGGCGGGCGCGGTGACCTCCAGGCAAGGGCCGGAGGTCACCTAGTGGATGTCTACGGCGCCGGGCTGTCTGGCACTTGGCGACACGTCCGAACAAGTTGCTCGCCGATGCTTCTCCCGCAGGACACCGCTGCCTGACGGCTCAGCATCTTGACTTTTCAAGGGAGAATTTGGGCGCTCGAAGGATACTTTTGCATCTTGCAGATTCGGAATCCGGGCTGGTGGTAATGGCACAACAACATGCTACCAGCATGGCAGCGCCCGGCGAGGCCGGCGCGCGCTCGGCGTAGTCGGCCCAATTATGCGTTACCAGCTTGAAAATATATAGTTGCATTCAGGAATACGATGACTTTCGCGCGATTTCGCGCGACTCGGCGCAGGACGCGTACTGGGCCAACCTCGCCTTGCGCAGCGCAACAGACGGCCCCCGACGCGGCGGATGACAAGACGCGAAATCGTGATTGTATACTCGAAAGCGATAGCTGGAGGATCCCTGTTCGCAGTGATCACGTCGCCCACCGGCGACATTAATGAGTTGGCGCTGTGTCATCACAAGACATGAAAAAGCAGGTTATCGGGTACGTCTCATACACATAAAATTTCGCGCCGACCTGCTTGGGCTTCGATTTCAGAAAGTTTGTTGTGGCTGATGGTGCTTCTCATTTTGACCCTAAGGAGCTGGGGACGCGGCTGGCGCATGAAAATGCACGTCGCCTGTGACCAGCGAAACGTTTCACACGAAAAACATTGGTCGCAATCATGAGAGCAATAAGCCAATGTACGTGTGTCTAATGTACCGAGTGCAATCAGTGTATTCTTATATCAACGGCCTGCAGTTCGAACACATATCGGTTACGAGCTGCCACCTAAGCGCACGACGGTGAGACGGAGCGAACACGGGCTAGCAGCAAAGCCTTCGCTACTGCAGAAAAAGGAGAGATATACATACGCGAGATATGTGAAAAGGAACGCCACCAGTGAAAGACGAACCCAAAATGTACCGCAATGTGTGAATGAGCGTCTACAACTTGCGTGGAACAGGATGCAGATAACATGCACGCATGAGAGCGCGGCGCTCTGTTCACCGCCGCGAAGAAGCAATCAGGGGACACACACACATATACACACACACAAAAGCTTCAAACGGTTCACCACGGCTCGTATCACACCGCTTCGCGATGCGGAACGGAGTGTTAGCACCTAAAAAGATAACGCTAGAAGTAAGGAAATTCGAAGATGACCGCAGACAGTTGGCTGAGCGAGGTAAATGTAAGTCCTCAAGCGCCCGCGTTGCAATCCGTGAAGTCCCAGCAAATGGCGGCGAGCGCCCATCGCCTCTTTTAGTCATCTGCTAGCCAGAGAACTTCCAGAGAGCAGCCAGACCAAAATCGTCCGGGCAGGTTCTGGCAGGCTGGCAGCCCGCGGGTAGCCAGAACCGTCCAGCGCGCGAGCAACACGAACGCCCGGCGGAAGTGCGTCGCGCGGTGGGCGGAGCAACCCGAGAAAAACGAAGGCGCTCTGGCTGGCTCTGGCAGCCCGCGGGTAGCCAGAAGTGGAAAATTTCAGAAGCCACGGAGGAAGGAAACTCACGAGAGGCCCTGACGTCATTCTTTGTGAAGCGAAAGTGAAGCCGGAAGTTGGCGTTACTCATGGCGTTGCTCCGCCTATCGGGCCAGCTCTCCTCTCTTGTTTGCATATCTCCCGAAATCACGCCGCGCTGCGCGCAACCGTGCTGCTCGGACTGGCGCGCTCCGCAGCAATACTAAACAATCGTTAGCACGTTAGCATGATTCCGCCAAAGAGGGCAAAATTTCCCGCGGATATTTCTTCGTCCGTTGCCATTGCCGTGGCGCGGTACATCAAGGGTACATTGCGTACAGCGTTGCATGCGCGTTCATTTCACGAACTTTATTTCCTCCTGTCCCACCTGGCCACAGCAACATCCGGTAGAGGACGGTCCAGATAACGCGGCGCAACAAAACACGCGAGACGAAGGCAAACCTGCCAGCACGGCGCCTTTGCCACGGTACGAAAGCTACGGAGCAACACGTGTGAGCGCACAGAACGATAATAAAGCCGCCATTGTGGCTAGAAAGGCGGGGCCACTACAGCAAAGAAATAACAAAACAGCAAAACAAAGGAGAACCAAATACGTCATTTCATCCACAGTTTTCTCCCAGCGCGCGGAGGGGGTAGGGCCTCTCCTCAGTTTCGTTCCTCCATGGAAGAAGCCCAGTGTGCGGGGCCTGGCCGCGACAGCGGGAGAAGGGACGGCGAGGGCGGGGTGAACGGTAGCGGAAAGTCATCGTAACGGCGCTGCGCAGAGGAAGGGGGTGCGAGGACAGGATAGAACACGTGAACCGGCTTTCGAGGACAAGGGGAAAGGAAGACTCGCGTCGCACGCGAGAGATGGCAGCAGGGGCGCGCGGATGATGACCTTGGTATGGCGAGACCGACGGTGACAGCGCCGCGAAACGCGGGAACGGGCGACAAAGAGCTGCGCTTCAAAAAAATCCCTGACGACGACGAAACTCCCTAATGCGAAATTTGAGCGCAGCAGAACACATGTTTTCGGTTCGCTGCCGTCTAGGGAGTCGTCCAAGTGCCGTCCAGGGAAGGCTTCTTACGTTTCTAGAACACGCTAATGTTACAGAACCTAACAATGCGCTTCCTTTCCGCTACAGATCGCCATGGCACGTACATACCTTTCTCGCGCACAACCCACGGAACAGAACGAATTCGGCACACATTACCCTCAACACTAAATTACACGGATCAAAGACACATCGACGTTTTAACCCTATCTCGTAAAACTATTTTTGAAGTGGTCATGTGATCCACTTGATTAGCACGAAGTCAACTTTTCTTTTTATACAACGTGCGCACTTATGTGACTTTTGAATACAATTTTCGGGCTGTATAATATTTCGAACGTTTTCTTGTACAAAATTGTAAAAACATTGTTTATGTTGCTAGCTTGTTCCTGCGATGCGTTTTTCGTTGTTTGCTTGCTCGTTTGTTTATTTCAACGGAGTGACCGGAGCCTTGCGTCATGTTTTCTGGTGTTCGTTTTGTGCAGGGCGTTTGAGTTTCGGCAGTTTCTGTATTTCTTCTTTACCCTTTTATTATTTCAATGGCGAATCGAAAGCCTTGTGCGTTTTTATTCGATATGCTCAAATCAATGCTTATAATGAAACAATTGTCACTGTAATATATTGTATGCTTACTTAGGTTTTTACGATATTTTTGTTCGACTTCCCTATGTTGTACAAGAATTTTTTTTTCTCCGCACGCTATGAGTGCTGTGTACGGGTGACTGGAGCTCTGTCAAGCTGCGAAAGTGCAACTTTTCTCTCCAACCACCTTTTTTTCGCTTTACATAGCGTGAAAAATAAACTTCCTTGATTGATTGATTGGTTGATCCTGAGAATTTGTCCCAAGTGGAACAGCGTTGCCAATTCCCCGTCTTGAATTCGTAAATTCTAATAAGTGCCATATGGTAATTAGTCGAAAAAGTAAATAATGAATTTTGGTCAATATGCCGATTATGCATTTGAAATTTTTGTGCGAGTACTCTTCAAGTAGACTAGCTCAAGGACTCAATTATGCCATCTGGCACAGGCAGTCAAACATTTTTCGAGATTGTTCGCTGTAACACCCGGTGTATACCGGGTGTTCAAAATTGTGTTTTGCGGTTTTAGTAAAATTAGGCACTGGGAGGCACGCGTAGACCACCTGTGCAAATAAGGTATGTCACCAAGGGGACACAAAGTGATATAATAATTAGCGCTGCGTAATTAACTAAAATGATATAGTTAACGTTTTACTGACTGCAGCAAGTGTGTATGATTGTATTCAAAAGTTAGAGGCAGTCGTGTTTCTATACAGTTTCACTTGGAAGGATTATTCTAGCGTGTCTGTACTCCGAGATATCCGACTCCATTTTCTAATCGTCGTTCGCATGATTATGCTTGGATGAGAGCGAGGATCGGTGTAGAGCCCTCCTCCCTGATTTGACGCGGCTGTTGCAAGCGGCCTTTAGTCTGACAACAGAGCGGAGGCATAGGAAATGCCTCCGAGTGCCTAGTTTTAAGAAAGCCATAAAGCTTAATTCTGAACACAATGCATTTTAGGATTGCGTGCTCGGAAACAAGACGAGACAAAAGAGGAAAACGGGGTTTCCGTCACGGCGAGATAATGCGCATTGGATCAACGAAATGATTTCGGTGCAACTTTTCTTTCTCAAATAATAGCCGGCTGCATATCGGACGGTCTTGGCGTTGAAGTTTTCGATATTGCCACGACGGAGTGTTGAAATTGAACCGTGAATATCTCGAATGAAGTACGATTTAGAAAGTAAAAAACGGGAGGTGCATTGAAATGAAACTGTTACCAAAATCTTAATGTTGAAACTCCCTGAAATTGTAATTAAAGTGAAATAAAAAAAATGTTTCTAAGGGAGACATGCTGCAGCGTGGGTTCAATGTACACGTTAAGGACGTACACACCTCAGCCGCTCTTAGGAATTTGAGGACCTGCACCGGGGGACGCGCGGCTTCCGGAGGCGAGCCTCTACTTGCGCGCCCCACGGAGCCTGGGGCTAAGCCCGAGAAGCACCCAAGGGCAAACACCTTTGGGAAGACTCGCAAGACCAAAGGCTTGAACTGATCGCGAATCCCGCCTATTCGACACGCAGAGGGAACAGCGTGAGTGTCGACACGCTACCAGACATCGCGTTTGTCTGGAACGTAACTACAGCGCACTGGCAAAATACGCAGGAAGATTTGGGGAGTGACCACGCGCCGATCGAGATCACGATAGGCACGGGCCCGAGCGGTCGTGGGGCTAACCCTGAAGGCAAAGGCCGTAAGCTCAAACTCGCGAAGTGGGACACGTTTCGCAAGAAATGAGAAGTGGGACGAGGCGACGAGCCGATTACGGGCATAGACGAGTGACTAAGACGCTCAGAAGGGACGTAGACGTGGCAACGAGCGACGTTCCGCCCTAGGCGAACCTCGAAATAATTGACAGCAGGCTCCTACACATGTGGGAAGCAAAGCGAGCACTCCTAAAGAGACGGAAATGCCAAAGACATAATAAGGCGTTGCGCAAACGCATAGCATCGAAGAACAGGCATCGAAGGTATCGAAGAACACACGCGCCAGCAGTGAAGGGAACAGTGGGAAGACACGTGCAACGGCCTCGAGAGGCAGCTGACCGGGGCGGGCGTTTGCCGCCTCTATTGACACCTATTAGATCCGGAGGAGATTCGGGCCGCTCAAGGCCACAAGACTCGTAGACTAGTAAGAGATTATAAAGGCGATAACTTCTTCGACGCAATACGTGACCGTTACTTTAAGAATGCCAAAAGCATCCAGCACGCCGAATACGACGGCGTCGCAAACGAGAACCAGACATGGAATTTAGCGAAGCAGAAATTCGGATAGTCCTGTTCTAACTAAACACTCGATCGGCGCCCGGCTCGGACCGAGTTACCAACAAGACTCTCCGCAACCTATACGACGAGTCATTTTCCCGACACGCGATCTACGTCAACGAGTGCTGGCGAGGGGGCTCCCTTCCCGAAGCGTGGAAACGGGCCCGCGTTATCATGATCCATAAACCAGGCAAGCAAGCTACGCTCGATAATCTAAGAGCAATTTGGCTTGCGTCTTGCGTCGGCAAAGTCATGGAACAGACAGCTCTCCCCCGCTTGACCGACTTTCTCGAAGACCGTGACGCGTTCCCGCACACCATGCTAGGATTCCGCCGCAATGTCTCCGCACATGAAGTATTTCTTCAGCTTAAACAACACTACCAACAACACTACACAACACACACTACCAACACCAACACACACAACACTACCAACACACTAGACAACACTACCAGCTCTACTAAGGCGGTTCTCAGCCTAGATATTAAAAAGGCCTTTGACAACGTTACACGCGAAGCGATCTTAAAAACAGAACATTACGACTAGGCCAAAGAACGTATAATTACGTTAGAGATTTCGTCGTGGGCAGGCGCGCATGCGTCGTCGTCGGCAACGACGAATCGCCAGAATTTGAGATGGGTGCGTCCGGTACGCCGGAAGGATCCGTCATACACCATTGCTCTTTAATTTAGTTCAACGCGGTCTACCCGAGAAATTAACAGAAGTAGGTTTGCATCACAGTCTCTACGCGGATGACATCACCCTCAGGGTTCCCGGGGGAGGATGTGACGTTCACGTCGAGCGAACGCTACAGGCAGGAGTAGATGCGGTCCAAGATTACTTGCGTGGAACAGGCCTCGAGTTCTTGGCTGCCAAGTCTGAACTCCTAATCTACAAGCCCACAAGCAGAGGTCGTAAAACCCTGCGCGACGTGGAACGGGAATACTCCAAAATCACCATTATATTGGCAGATGGTACTCCCGTACCGCACGTAGACAAAATTGGAATCCTGGGGTTACACCTGCAGGCAAATCGCCATAACGGAGAAACGGTGCGAAGACTTCGTTTTTTGGTAATTGACACGATCCGACTCTTGCGTCGCATCACGAATCGACGCAATGGTTTACGTGAACACTGCGCGATTCATCTCGTGCAGGCGTACGCGATAAGCCGCATAACGTATGTTGCCCCCTACCTGAAGTGGATAGGGTCCGTAAAAAACAAGGTCGAATGCATGATACGAAAAGCTTTCAAGAGGGCGGTCGGGGTTCCACTCAACGCGAGCACCGACAAGTTTCTAGAGCTCGGACTTCAGAACTCACTTGACGAGATAATCGAGGCACACGACGTTGCGCAATACGAACGATTATCGAAATCAAAGACAGGTCGAGGCATCCTCGAATCACTCGGCATCATGTACCACACTCAGCATGAAGAAAAGACCGTGGTTCCGGCCTCGGTCAGCGACCGCCTGATCATCCCACCGCTTCTCAAGAACAAGCACCCGATGCACCACGCCGGGTAACGCAGCAAACGAGCAAGCGACCCTGAGATGAAGTTTGGCAACAGCAATGAGGCGGTGTACGTAGACGCAGCGCGGTGAGGAGGAGGGAGAAGCGCACACGCGATCGCGGCTGTAGACCGCACGGGTAAGTGCCTTGCGACCGCCACGGTGACCATGGTACACACGGAGGCGGCCGAAGAAGCCGCGATAGCCCTAGCACACGCCGCGGTGCCGAACGCTGCGATCGTGATCAGCGACTCACACGCGGCAATCCGCGGTCTCGCGCGCGGTCGCGTCTCGCGGGAAGCGGCCCGCATACTCCAAATTTGTTACGACGGCGACTCGTCATCGCCCTCGCAACCCCAAAATTCTACGGCCTTCTTCCTCTGGATCCCGGCACACCACGATGTCCCGGTCGCGGGCAACGAGGCGGCCCACGCGACAGCTCGAGCTCTCACACACCGAGCCGCCGCAGATTCTGTGGCCGCCGCCTCCGCCCCCGAGAGCGGAGCACCGGATCTGCCGGATCGAGACACTACGATAGAAATACAGCAACAAGAATCACAATGGACGTGGGGCGATCGCCTGACCACGGTCAGAGACCTCACCCAACACTACAAACTCGAAAGACGCACATTCCCGCCACCACACGATAAGTTAAATGGGAACGAGGCCGTAACTTTACGCTTGCGGAAAGAGAGCAACGCTGCGACACATGCTCTGGGAATGTGCCGGCAAGAACGGTAGTGAAACCACCTGCGTTCGCGATGCATCAATCAGCCGTTGCCGAAGTATGGGTAGCCTCGAGCTCCCTTCTTCCCGACGCCGCCACGGCTGCGGGAGACCCCGGGGACCTTCTCCATCGGCGTCGCCGCCGCTGGGAGGCGGCTCTCAAAAGTTCAGAGTTGGCAGACCTGCTCTGGGCTATCCGGCAAGCCAGATATGCCACCCGAGTCCAAGGACTTCGAGCCGCTACCTGAGGCCCCCACAACAAATACTGCCGGACAATTCTTTAATAAAGTTTCTTCTTCTTCTAAGTTAGACATAAGAAAGCTATGTTCCTTGCGAACGTAAGCGCGCTTCGTCTTACAACGACTATGCCAAAACGCTTCCCAGCTTAGGCTCATAGCCGTTTGATAAATTGCTACAGTCTAAATTATACAAAGGCACAAAAGAAAAAAAAAGGCGCTCAGTTTAATTTTGCAGTCAGAAGTAAAAAAATCGAGCTTAGTGGAGAAAAAACAAATATGAAATGAATTATACATCATGACGGCTTAGATGAGAATCGCTTTGTGTCGACCCAGTGCCTGCAAGTTTCGTTGGCTTAGAGTAGGCCATCATGAAGAGCATTTCTATACTATATTAGGAAGGTGTCGATAGAAAAATTCTGGCTGCATTTGATGTTGCTTTTTTCTGTGGACGCCAACTTCATAGTTACGGTACGGAGCCTGAATCCTTCCAATGCTCCACACATGAGAAATTACAGCGTATTTTAGGTGTCCCGTTGAAAAACTCGCGTGAATTGAGTTTTAGTGCGAATATTTATTCAGAGAAACAAAAAAAAGAACTTGATATCCGAGTTTTTCTAAAACCCGATGTATGTACGCCGAATTCAAAGAAAACAAAATTCAAAAGGCACAGTCCTCATCATGTTCTTAAAATTTGATTGCCTTTTAAATTTTTTTTTTCTTTACACCGTGAGGGAAGAGCCACGCATTCTTTCAAGAACCGAGGAAGCGACGAAGTAAACGAAGACGAAGAGCACGGGCCAATGTTCTGTCACGCCTGTGTTGGCGATCCCGTTCCGAACCACGTCTCCGTTCCGTGAGCTCAAGTCGCCGCAAGGAGTGGAAGGACACGGCGACCGTGATGTGTGACGCGACCTGTGGGCTGACGCTACTTCACGTACCTGTGCTTCCGAGCACAGCACTGGCGAATGGCGGCGAGACCACCACGAGGGACCCGTGGCCAGACGAGACGCGACCACTGGTGCAAGAAGACACCTGCCCTCTCCATTTAGGGCTACTAGGCTTGGAAGCAACACCTCTGCCACATCAGGCATGCCGGTGGCAGCTACGGACGCTGGCGGGAGATCAGAGCGACGGACAAGCGCCGAGACGTCGCTCCTCGGGCCGTCCACGTGCGTATCCTCGACAAGCAGGTCAACACCATCGTCATCTGGAAGAGGATCGTCGCCTCTGCTGCAGTGGACAGGGTTGTGTGGTGGGTGTCCTTCCAGCGGTGAACAACTCTGGCTGAGGCACCTCGTCACCTGGGGCTGTGCTGAGTCCCACGAACTCAACGCGCAGCTCCGCGTGGGGTCTATGGCGCCTGCGGACGTATTTCTCCGTGGCCACTGGGACAGCAGCGCTGGCACGTACCGCTGCTATCGGCTGCGCAGGGAGTGCGGGCTCGGAGCTGCAGTCGCTGGCCCCACGGTGGCTCTTACGTGGCGTTGACGGGACACCTTGCAGCCGACGGCGACGGCATGAGGTGGTGGTGCTTGCGCGGGTGCAGCGCAGAGGGCGCAAAACTTCTTACGTGCATTTGTGTTATAAGTTTTTCAACGTTTTCTTTTCTTTCAATATATTATCTTAGCAATTTTGTATTCTTTAAGTAATAAACACGCCTCTTTAAATGTAAGCAGGTTGTTCTCATTGTTGCAAACGGCTGCTTTTTGGTGGAGCGAGAGTGACTGTTATGAAAGCAACGATTACAGTCATAAAATTGCTCTTTGATAGACAGAGCAGCACTATTAATGCTCTTAGTTTCCTATCTTTTCAGCAGGATGCACTTAATCGTATAATGTTTGGTTACTTTTACGCCTGTTTTCTCAATACAAGCAATTAACTGCCAGTTAACATGTTGCGGTATTCGTCAATGCACCTACCTAACACAGCCGAGGTGGACCAACCTATTCACGTTTAGATAATGGAAATCCATCCGTTCGTCGGAAATCTTATCCAAGGACAAGTTGATGTGCGCCGCTACATTCATTCTTCGTCATTTCGTCGTCGTCGCTGCGTCGTCGTCATGTACAGTCATAGTCATGCCGTACTGCTCATGACAGACCATGGCAAGCTAGTGTCAACGCAAAGTTGGCCGATCACGGATGCAGCGTTTGTCGCAAATAGCCTAACCATTCGAAATTTGATAATGACCACTATAGATTGTACATTAATATGCTTCGGAAATTCTGAGAATGCCTAATAACGCGGGAGCATTCTTTGGCCCTGCTGCAGCTTCGCTTTTGCTTACTTGATTAGGTTATGCATGTTTACCCATCGCTACCAGTCATCTACTATTACACTGTTATAACGATTACATGTGTCAACTTGACCAATTATGCCTTTATGTAACAGACATATCGTATCAACGGAGGCGAAACGCAGTCACAACTGCTTTTCTCTTTTGACACACAACGGCTTTCTGTTTTCCTTTTCCTTCTTTTTTTCTTCCTTTGTTGTTACGCCCTTGACGCGGGATAGTGACGTCACCTTCTCTTTTTTTTTTATGCTACAAATTATATCTACCATTACGCGATTATAGCAGTCACGTGCGTCAACTTCTTTATTTGGCTTCTTGTTACGACCTTGGCGCGGCTAAAGCCCCTCCATACATGTTTCCGCCGACCAGGAAAGCGGCGGTGGCGCGTGGATGGAGGGGCTTTAGGCGCGGCCACGGCGACGTAACCAGTTTTGTTTTCTAACGGTACCAATCGTCTACTGTTATGCTTCAAATTCTGGTCAGAAGCATTTTTTCGGCGCAACGGTCGACGATGCGACGTTTGAAGCCGCGAACGAAGCGAGCGCTGGAGGATCACTGGGTATGGACCCCATACCCAGTGATCGAAGATGGCGTGAAAGATATCCTATAAAAAAGCAGTATTTACACAGCGTCACATACCCAGTGACCCAGTTTGGCGTCAAAGGGGGTCATTGAAGAGCGCCCCACACCCAGTGGTACATATCCAGAGAAGCGAGTTGGTCCAACGGCGGGTTTTCAACCTGGTTCCCTCAGCACAGCAGCATGATGCTGTGCCCATTTGACCGTGGCTCACGTAGTCACCCAAGTCGGCGGGAATAAGGTTAGGCGCGGACATAAATATGTAGATAAAGCATCGCGCAAAGGGGGTCACGTTCCCAAGGAATGCTAATCGTATTAAAATCATGTCATTTCCTAGAGCCGAAGAAGAAAGGTACGGTAACCAGGGCGCTGCGAGTTCTTCCTTTCTGGCTTGCGCGAGGTATATAGCACACGCGGAGCTGCGCAAATGCGTTGCATCATGTGGTGTGCAACTATGTGTAGACGTTCTGGCTCGTTCGGCGCAATAGTTACTTGATGTGAGCTTGTACGAGGTGCGCCGAGAGAAATACGTGTAGTATTCGGCTGCAGCAGCTACAGAAAGCGAAAACGCTTGGCAAGCACGCGGCGTGCATCACCAGCTGCCGCTTGTGTGAGTGTGGTTGTGAACTATTCTCGCTGCCTGAGCTCCCACTCGACGGAGAGCCGCGGCGTCTGCGGACTCACAGCGTTAACGAAACACTTTTCCCCATCTGATGGTTTGGCGCGTGAGCTTACACTGCTCGTGCGCGCCCAACTCAATGCAAACACCCGAAATATTTAAGCACCCATCGTCAGCATGATTGCGTCAGTCACCGATGTCGTTCTGAGGTGTTTAACGTCTAGTAGTACGTATGTATAAGTCTGCGTTGGGCCTCCTGTATGACGCCGATGGCGTGGCTTCACACAGCGATCACTGCGGTTTTTAACACAACATGATGCATAAGCTTTGTGGTTCAGCACGGATTTAGCTCTCTAAAACCCTTTCATATTGAATGGACACTGAATAAAAAAAACGCGGAGGCGCTGTGAGAACACTATTTCTGCAAAATGGGTGGCAGCGTCGGAGAGGACGGCCCAACGTGGACAGGAAAATCAGTTTTCATCGCCTTGCGGCTTGAACGGCATGTTGCTAGTAATAACCAAAACTGTTTTATTCGGATTGAGAAACCGCGTCTAATCAGCGAAGTAGTTGCACTATGTATCTACAAACTGCAGTATTGAACGCTTCTGGAAGTCATCAGAACAGCACTCACGCTCTTTGTTACGACCTTCTCGCATGCTTTTTTTTTTTTTTACTATACATAGTCGCTCGTGGTAAATTGGCCTACACACTAAGGAAATTTCTGCTGTTAAGGGTGTCTTTGTCTCTAAAGCTCACCCCTTATACTCATAAAAATGGTGTCCCAGTGAACTAATGCACCCTTAGTAAAGGCGGTTTTGTTAGAATTATACCCTTTCCCCCAATCGGCGTTGATATGTTACTGTACCCTACGTTTACTTTTCCACCAGCGATATCTGGCACGCTCTCACCCGTATAGTTGTTTGGATGTCTGCCACTGGCGCCGGTGTCCGTCTAAGCATTTTCGAAGTGCTTTGGAGGAACGTTAATAGAACATATTGTTACGTGTGGAGAGACACAAACAACGGAACTAATTACTATGTAAATAAAAGGGCAGCGTAGCCAGAGACAAAGATGGAAACCAGCTCGTGCTTTGCCCTGATGCCCGTTTTCCCTCACGCCGCTGTTGTGCTCCTTAGATACCTTGAGCGTCTGTTGTGTCGCAACACAGCTCCCGGCGGCAAAAGCTCCGTCCCGGGGGTGTGGTGTCGGAGGCAAGTAGAGAGTTATAGCTCTATGGTTATAGGGATTGAGCCTGGCGACGTGAACGAATGATGGTACTGCGATTTCAAGTCGCTGCAGGTAACCAGCGGGAATCAGCGGTGGCTTCTTGCGCCGTTGACACGACGCACAAGCTTCGACGTAACGTCGTTCAACAAGTGCAACACAGGGCCACAAGAAGCGGTGCCGTACTATGTTGTAAGTGCGAGACACGCCGAGATGTCCAGCGGTGGGCACGTCGTGAAGTTCCTTTAGAACGGTCGAACAGAGCTACTTTGGGATGACGAGAAGGAGATGGGGGCCTTCAAGATAGAGGTTACGGCGGTACAATGCACCATCCCGGAGAACCAAGAGGCGTAAGGAAACGTCATTGGGCACGAATTCAAAACGATCGATCAGCGCTTCGAGTGAGGCATCACGACGTTGCTCCTCGGCTATACGACGGAGCTGTGACACGGAGAAAGCACAAGCTGCATTCTCGATGTCAGAAACGTCAGAGGTGTCTAAAAGGTAACGTGACAAACCGTCCGCGTCTTGGTATAAGGCGTCCGGACTTGTGAACCACAGAGTATGAAAGCTCTTGGAGCCTCAAAGCCCACCGACCAAGCCGGCTCGCGAAATCTTTCTGCGACGAAAGCCACCAAAGACCGTGATGGTAGGTTACTACCGAAAAATGATGGCCGCAATGGTATTGACGGAACTTGGCAACCGCCCAGACACCAGTAAGGCATTTCCGTCCCATAACAGAACAATTGCGCTCTCATGGTGAGAGGAGGCGGCTGGCATAAGCGATAACGCGGTCCTGGCCACGCTGACGCTGGTCTAGTAAATCGCCTACACCATGACGGCTGCTATCCGTACGCAATTCTGTTAGGGCATTGGGTCGAAGTGGGCGAACATCGGTGGTGAAGTGAGATGCATGGTGAGACGAGAGAAGACGGCAGATTGGAGAGATTCTTATGAGAACGGTACGCCTTTCTTCAAAAGGGCAGCGAGAGACCCAGAACTAGCGGCAATATCTTGGCCAAACCAGCGGGAGTAAGAGCTTAGCCCAAGCGAAAGTCGGTGACTGACTTTAGAACCAGAAAGTCTCAGACGCCATGAATTTTTTCTGGGTCAGGTTGTATACTACAGAAGCGTCGACAAAATGGCCCAAGACCGTAATTTGGCGGTGGCCTAAACAACATATAGATGAGTTGTATCCTGACCTTACAAAAAACGTAAAGTACCTGTATCGCTGAGAGTCGTTCAACGTAAGTGTCAAATGTTCGTAAAAAGACAATAACGTCGTCGAGGTAGCACAAACATTTGGATAATTTAAAGCCCTGAAACAATGAATCCCTGATACGCCCAAAGGTGGCCAGTGCGTTACCAAATCACAACTTGCTCTTGCAAAGCCATCGCCTTAAAGTAATTTTTCCCGAACTACCACGTGCAGTCTACCCTAGATCAAGGGACTTGCGCCAATTACTAAACGTAATAAAAGATACCGCCCTCAGCTTACTTTGGCTGTCATCCTTGCGACACGCCCCGTTGCAAGGTATGCGCCCACGTGACCACTACATTTGCACTAAAGGGCACAGCTTCAAATTTAAACATAAAAGAAGACTGAACGTGACACACGTAACGTGGCGTACATGCTGGAATGTTCGGTCTGCAATATTCAAGACATCGGACAAATCGAAACCCCCTTCAGACTGCTTTTTAATGATCACAGGTCACAGGCCGTAAGCCTTCCTTATCTTCCTCTGTCGAAGCACGTGAACACTGACGGCCTCTCTGATAAACTAAGAGCCACTATACTAGAATTAAGTTTCAGTTCGCACCACGAAAGACAAGTTCGTGAACCATTTCTTATAAATTCATGGCTTTCTCATCTGGCATAAACGAAAACCCGGGCAAGCTAACATATTACAGCGAAACTGTCAGACTCTATAGGCGGGTACAACTTTAGAAAAAAGGGGAGGCCCCACCCAGATGACCGAAGCGGGACAGCCGATTGCCTCCGCGGATAATATAGTCCCGCTCAAAAGAGTATGCTTCTAGAACGCGGAATTCTCGGCATAAATACTTTTGTAATTTGATGAATGGTTCGCTAGAGCTCTCGTGATTGGAATGCTGCAGCACATGCCGGATCGCGAGAGAAAAATAACCCCGTGCCTTCTACAACGCTGCGCGTCGTCTTCATTTTAGCTTCATTGAAAGGGGGAAAAAATAGAAAGAGCAGCTCTACATGGCTTTTGCACTGGTTTACCTGTACACGGCACATTTACTACTCGTTTTCAGAGCTTAAAATGAATCAGTTGCTATTTAACAAGTACTTAAAAATTTCTATTTATCGAAACCATTACAAACCTGGGGCGAGAACACGATCGAGGTAGGAAAGGTAAAAAGAAAATGCTTCATTCATCGCTTTAAAATACTCTTGGTTTTAAATAGCATAAGATTTATATATTTTTTCGCTTTGTGTTTTCCCAAGCATAATTTCAAAAAGTGTGATACGTTTTTCTTTTCGTTCATTTTCGCGTAATTTTTTTTTTTTTGCTAGCCTGCAGTCTCGCCAGTTCGCGTAGCGCAGCGTCAGCGATGCTCGCTGCAATCTTGTGTGGCTGGATCACGGCTCAGAATAAACGCATGAGGCGCGAATGGTGCATCGCAAGCTCGTAACAATATTTCCGACATGGTAGACCACCACAAACAGTTTGGGAATTCACTCTGAGGAGGGGCAAGCGCACGACTAACGCGACTCGGCCCAGTTCGAAGCGCGGGCGGCCATCTTCTCCATCGGCGGGGTAACCATCTGTCCGGCTGGTGACGTCAGTTTAGAGTGCACGCCCATTCGTGGAGGCTCGTGTGCATCGGCCTTTAAGGAGCAAACGCGCCTTTTTTCTAAAGTTGTACCCGACTATAGTTGGTCGGGATTTCTCGCGGCGTCGTCCTCGCGGAAAAAGAAAAGCTTCAGCGATTGAAGCGAAACGAGCATACATTCTTTGGTATCACGCATACAGTACAGCACTCGTTTCACTAAAGAAGAAACACAAAACAAGCATCCAAACCACATAATTCATGATAAGGCGCTACAGCTAACAATGCGAAGCACATAGCGCTACCCGCATACGTTGCCCGGTAACGACTACTGTTGCGCAAGCTACCGCAGCGGCGACAGCTTGCGACGTGGAGAGTGACGCCACTAGCCTTTCACATACAAAAAAAGAAACAGCTCTAGCAACTGATTCCATTGTTGTTGCAGCGCCGTTACGGGCAGGCAACGCAGATTTCGGACACCTGAGGAGCAGCGTGGATACGAGGAGCGGCGAATGGAAAAGAAACGGCTATACGACCAGCGGCCGATTGCTGCCGCTGGTCAAATTGCCGTGGAATTCCAGCAGAGGGGAATTTCGCACGCCCACATTGTCTTGCGGCTGAATAAGGTGCCGGAGTAGGAATTGAACAATGAAACATTGCATACCTCCATCAGCA